>NC_043714.1:75800045-75812619 GCF_006229205.1 Suricata suricatta
CCCCCCCCACGTCCCCGTGTACTCACACCAAGGGCACACTTGAAGCTCTCGCCCCCCCACGTCCCCGTGTACTCACACCAAGGGCACACTTGAAGCACTAGCCCCCCCCCACGTCCCCGTGTACTCACACCAAGGGCACACTTGAAGCACTCTTTATCAAATCTGTACACTGGGGAGAGGATCTCAAAGAACTTCAGAATACTCTCTTCTCTGTTCAGGTTGGCGAACTGTCTAAATGTTTGCTGGATCAGTTTTCGTAGCGTTTTGGCCTGCGTGGAAGGATGACAGAAACAATCCTCGAGTCAGAACAGTTAACAGCAAGGACGGCCTTTCCCTCCCACCACCTGCGATCGCAGCACTATGGAACACCAGTGTTTGTCAAAGCCTGCTTGCTTGCTTGCTTGCTTTCATTAGCTGCATTAAAGTACACGTGGCGGAAGACACAGCATCCTAACCCTTTTTAAGTACATGGTTTAGAGGTTCCAAGTTTTATTCCTTAAACAGAAATTTGTAAAGCAATAATTTGCTCACTAGAACGTGTGGGAAGAAGGTAGGTGCTGACAGGCAAGTACTATGGAGGTACGTGAAGGGGAGCTGGCAAAGGATTGGGTACAAAGGACTCACATACCCCACTGTTAGGAGGGCCAGTTGACACCACGTTGCTGAAGGGGGCGGCGCAAATAAAAATACCTTAAAAAAACCCCAAGTCTGGATCCAGTTGTTCAAATTCCAAGGCATTACGCTTTAGAAACGATCCAAGAACTATGCGAAGATTTAGCAGCAAGGAGGTTCAGTACAGAAGGTGGGTTACACGCGTCTTTGTGTGTCTGCCTACATTGAACGTGGCCCAAAGGGCTGTCGTGCGGGGGCTCCTGGGGGGCTCGGTCCATTAAGCGTCCAACGTTGCCTTGGGTCATGATATCATCTGTGAGTTCGAGCCTCGCTTCGAGCTCTGTGCTGACAGCTCAGAGCCTGGAGCCTGCTTCAGTTTCTGTCTGTCTCTCCCTTTCTCTCTCTGTCTGCCTGTTCCTGCTCATGCTCTGTCTCTCTCTCTCTCAAAAACAAACATTAAAAAAAAAAACTGCTGTGCAGAACTAATTTACTGATGTTAAAATCCGTATCCGTGGTGAAAGCATCTGTACGTATGGGGCAGACGCCTTCTAACGGAGGCACCAGAGACGGGACTCACTCAGCCACGTGTGAGCACAGGCGCGCACGTGTGTCAAAACAGAGGAGACAGACCAAATACGCCTCTTGTCTGTGTGGCGGGGTCACAGGTGATCTTCCAGACTTGGCACATCTGAGTCTTCCACTTCTGCACCATGAGCATAAGCAGTGGACAGCGGACGGAAGGGCCCTGCAGGCAGCAAGCCCATAGTCTGTGGTGTGTCAGAGGAGGCCCGGGAGGCCGGTGGGCAAAGGACACACGACAAGGTCTGAGGAAGAGGGCAGGGAGAGGACCGCCATGGCGAGCGCCTGGCTTGCACAGTGGGGAGAGACAAAGTCCTTGGGTGCCTTGAGGAGACAGACGTGATCTGATGCAGGTGCCAACAGGAGCACCGGCTGCCGTGCGTGAACAGTACGAAGGAGGCGTGAGAGAGCAGGTAGGAGGCTCAAAGCAATCTAGACAGGAGGTGAGCAGAGTCAGCACAAGTGTAGAAGCAGGAAGGGGGCACAAGTGGGAGACTTATCCTGAACCTCGGAACCAACAAGACACGCTGAGAGGACCGAGGAGCTGAGCCTATGGGAGAAGCAGGAGCCCACCGGGAAGCCAGGCTTGAGATCCGAGCCAGCAGGGGGGAAGGTGGGGGCGGCGCATGGAGGGGAGGGGAGGGGAGGGCCTCATCCGTCAGCAGCATGACCTCCCCCTCCGCACATCAGGGGTCACAGCGCTCTGGCAGCTAGGACGTGGACCGCCAGGGAGTGACACATGGGGGTGGCAGCCTGCCTACGGTGGCTTGGAGGTCCCCGCGTGTCAAAGGATTACTGGATCTGCAGAGAGTGGGCTGACAGTGAGGAGCTGCAGCCAAGAAGTGAGACGCAGTCACTGCGACTTGCAGTTGCGGGGTGAAGACGACAGTGAGACCCGGCAGGCTGGGGACAGCTTCACAGAACTGAAGGAGCAGGGCTGGAACACCACCTATGGCACATGACCTTCATTTTAAAGGCTTGCTCGGGGGATGGTGTGAGAAGCAGAAAGACCGGCCGGGTTCCTGAAACAAGCCACCTGAGAAATGCCAGTGGCAAGGACTGTCAGGTGGTGGCAGCGGGGACAGCGGGGCATCTTTGGGACGCTCAGATGACCGCAGGCGGCATGGGACGGAAGACAGGCAATCGAGCATGACAAGGTTTGTGGATGGGACCCATGGGCAGGTAGAAGGGGCAGGCTTGGTGAAAATAAAGTCATGTCAGGGCACCTGGGTGGTTCAGCAGGTTAAATGTCGGCTTCGGCTCAGGTCATGATCTCACGGTTAGTGAGTTCGAGCCCCACTTCGGGCTCTGGGCTGACAGCTCAGAGCCTGGAGCCTGCTTGCATCCTGTGTCTCCCTCTCTCTGCCCCTCCCCTGCTCACACTCCAGCTCTCTTTCTCAAAAATAAAAATAAACATAAAAAGATAATTTATAAAAAAGAAAATAAAGTCACGCCAATTTGGACATGTGTGTGACCCTTCAGTCTCTGGACCGAGACCATCAGGCAGACAGCTGGACACAGACGTGGCGCTCTGGAGCGGGCAGGGCTGGGGACAGCACAGCCGAGTCTCCAGCCAACGTGCGCACTGGTGGCTCCCGCAAATCGAGTGGAGGCGGGAAAGGAGACAGGGCTGCAGCCAGGGTAGGCTGGCAGCTAACTGGGCCCGGGGCTGGGGTTCTGCTGGGGAGAGTGACCGGGGAGGACTAACGACCGTTTTAGATCCCACAGTCTAACCTCGAGAGAAGTCCAACGGGCCCAAGGTCGGCAGGGGGTGGCCATCAGACGTTCACACAGAAAATGCCCGCCTTGCGTGCTTGGTGGAGAGAATTCTGGGAGGCGTGTTTTTGGGAATGACCATCTAAGCACCGGCCACGGGCCAAGGGACGGAGAAGGCCACTCATATCACGGGCTAAGATGGCATTTAATAGTTGCTCTGATCTCAGGCTTTGCAAACCTTCTCGTGCTCTATTAGGTCCGACTGTCCCCCAGGGGCGTGTAGACTGGCCAAGGAGACCGGGGTACCGTCCACGTGCAAGGCGCTGTCCTCACTATAAATGAGCAGCACGGCGTCTGCGGGTCTCCTGAGCCAAGCCAGCTCCCGACCAGAGGGCCCGCTCCACTCTGGACCCAGAGCGAACCCACTGAGAAGTTCTACTCTGTGCTGAGCGCTTGGGGCGCACTGAAGAGTCAGAGCAGATGCCCTGCTCTCCAGAAACTCGGGAGTCCAGCTGCACAAGAAAGGCTTTCTGACCCCCACAGACACCCCCGGGAGGGGGCCCAGGGGCTCGGGGATGCCTGGGGTCGGTAAACAAAACCGGTACCGGAGAAGACCTCTGCAGACCCGGCCGTGCACACGGACCCCGAGTCTTCCCAATGGCCCTGCCACGCAGCCACTGTCTGGGCGTGAGGGAGGTCGGGGAGGCGGCACGCCACGCGCCCCTTCCTCTGAGCAACTCTCTCGACAGAGCCGGGAGAAGCCAGCACCATGAGCGCTGGGTCTCACCTCACCCTGACTTATTTTCCAACGGACAACTGGGTGAGGTCAGCGTTGGTGAGAAGTAGGCCCGAGTGGCCACGTCGTTCCCCGAGCGGACAGAGGAAGGAGAGGGACCCATGGCGGAGCCTATCACGTGCTCGAGAAGGAGCAAGAGCCCGCCTCTCGCGTCACAACCCGCCAACAGAAATAAAGTCTGGTCTGCCTTGTAACGGGGGCGCGGCCCTCCCTGGCGTGGACGCGGGGAGATCCGACCGCCTGTGGCGGGGCACGCTCCTGCAGCGTGTGCACGTGCCCGTCGGAGGAGGAAGCTCCAGGAAGCTTCCCGACGCCCCCTGCACATGCAGAACACCACAATCTGCAAAGGACGGCTGCCCAAAGAGCATGGGGACCAGGACGCGGGGACACCTCATTTCCATTAACGTTAGTAAGAAGTCGATCTAGGCATCCGTGCCTCCACGAGGAACACGTGAAGTCCGAGAAGAAGAATAATGACACGCAGAGACGAAAACCAGGCCAGAGAGGTCCAGGAGAGAAGGCAGTCCTGGGCCTGTACCCAGTCCCAACAAACTGCTTGCTTATGAACAACCGCTACCTACACTTCCACCTGGTCACTCAGCATGTCACCCAAACGACACTCTTCTCTTTAAAGCCGAACAAGTACTGGAGCCTGGGTGGCTCCGTCAGTTGAGCGTCTAACTCTTCATTTCAGATCAGATCATGATCTCAGTGTTGTGAGATCAAGCCCCAAGCCGGGCTCTGTGCTAAGTACCTGTTTAAGATTCTCTCTCTCTGACCCTCCCCTACTTGCACATGTGCGCTAAGGAAGGAGGGGAGGGAAGGAGAGGGGAGGGGAGGGGAGGGAGGAAGAAGGAAGCCATTAAGGTCTCCCCTTGAGCACCAGCCTCACGCACACCCTTGGGCACCCAGGACACCGCGTCACTGAGCCACGCAAGTCCCGAGCCCTGAGATGTCTCTCGGCTGCAGGGGTCAGGGGGGAGAGCACGGTGGGTGGGCAGAGCAGGCTCAGCTCCTGGGGCGGCGGCCAAGCCAGGGGTCGTGTCACCATGGGCCATTCATGGAGGCCCGAGGGGGGGGGCACAGCTGCTCTCTGGGGGTGAGCCTCCCTCTGTCTCTGCAGCGCCCTCAGAGAGAACTTCCCCCATCAGCCCCATCGTACAAATGAGGAAACTGAGGCACAGAGACGACAAAGAGCTGCACGGCAGAGCCAGGACTGAAGTCCAAGCAGCCTGGCGAGAGTGCATCCCAATGAGGACATCACTGCTCTCCCTCCCCCAGCGCCCACCAGAGGCCCTTGGCCTAGAGGCCGAGCAGCAGGGGTGGGGGCACGAGGAGAGGGTTCTGGACGCGACCCGCGGCTCCCCCGGCCCTTGCACACCACCAGGACAGCAGGAGTCGGCACGCGGCACCTGCTGGGTGACCAATGAGTGTTTTACAGGGATCGGCGGGTTTGAGAAAAAGAAAGGACGCCGTCCCATCCCACTATCCTTCCCTTCCTGCGCGGCACTGAGACTCGCAGGCCGAAGCTTTGGCGGAGAGACACCGAACACCGAGGGGGGAGCACCTGTGCGCGGGGACCTCGCGGGCAGCTGGCTCTCTTCCAGCAAACTTGACCACGCCGGTTCGTAGGCCGCCTGTTTCCAGGCTTTGTTTGTTTGGTTAACATCACAAAGCGAGTCATAAAAAGTAATTCACGTGTAACAGGCAAGTGTGTGCACGTGTGCAAAAGTAAAATGTGCCACCTCCCAGTCCCTGTGTATCTTCAGTCTCACTGGTCCCAACTCTGCTGGCCCCTCAGCCGCCGGCATCAGGGAGAAGTGAGCTGCGCCCCGGTCCTTCTCCCTCCTTCCGCATCAGGCACACGACCGGCCTTCTATGACGACATCATCAACGGCGTGTGTGTCCCGATGCATGCGCAGGATCGAAGCCGCCAGCCCCGTGCTCCTCTCCATCCCCAACACGCAGCCATGGGCCCGGAAGACACCAGCACGTTCCACCTGCAGAGGGACAGCCTGGGCCACAGGTTTCCTGCATCTGAGGCTGCGGACACGCGTCAGCCCCCTGCTCTGTCACTCCTGTCCGAGGAGCCACACTCAGGAGCGGAAGGAAGTCCGGGGAGCCCAGCAGCCGCAGCGGCGGGCAGGCCACACGCCTGCTCAGGACCAGCTTCCTGCAGCCACAGGAACAACCCCGGCTCCCGGCACGCCGTGGGGCGCCTGGCCAGGAGGGGCGCCCACGCTTCGCCACGGCCGTGCGGCTCCAAATCTAGCAGGTCCCGTGCTGGACAAGAAGCGGAACACGCGGCTGCCCGAGGAGCCCAGAGCCCTGTTCACGAGCAGGACCTCCCAGAGCGCACCAGCGCTCTTCTGCCCTCTCAGCGAGGAAACGGCTCCCCGGAAGTTCAGACACTTCTGGAACCAGTCGAAGAAGCAAGACTGTCAGGCCCCACGTTCCATCCATCCACTTAGAGTTCCAACCCCTCCGTGGGATCGCCTGGATGTAGGAAACGATGCGTCTGTCCATCTCCAGACAGGAAACTACCCAGAATGGGACACTGGCTCAGGATGCAGCAGTGTTATTAGTTTGGACAGTCAGAAACCACTGCTGTTCACCGTGAACTACAGAAGTAATCTGACAGCAGTCGGCCTCCTATCTGCACACGCTGCTAGCGGCAATGAACCTGCAGGGCTTCCCGGGTGAAAAGGCCCTAACACAATGCTAAGGAAATCTGCCGTAGGGAATGACGGGCAAAGAATACACTAACTGAGGAACTACTTCCTCCATCCGCCGACAAACGCCAAATACGGATGGGCTCATGGTGCGCAAAGCGTGTTTTCGGAGCTGTAACGGACACGTGACGCCGCACTGCCTCGGGCGCGCAGCACAGCGATCCATGCCGGGGCCGCCTCGGAGGGCCTGGTGGACGCCCATCTCCTCACAGGGCTCCCAGCTTTGTTTTCTTGTGATGAGAAATCTGAAGACTCCCTCTCGGCAGCTTTCACGTGTGCACTACACGTTATTACCTATTAATAACGCGTCACTTATAACCAGGAGCCCGTGCCTTTGGCCCCCTTCACCCCCCACCCCCTGGCAGCCATCGATGTGCCTTCTGGGTCTGTGGGCTCAGTGTCTGGTCTGCTCCTAGATCCCACATGTAAGTGAGATCATACGGTGTTTGTCATTTTCTGACTCATTTCACGTGGCACAACGCCCTGAAGTCCATCCGTGTTGTTGCAAACGGCAAGATTTCCTGCTTTTCTGTGGCGGGGCCTAGGCCACATCTTGGTCCTCCGCTCCGCCGGTCTGTCTCCCTGATGCCCCACCTCTCCCGGCCTGCGGACACCAGGAACTGAGGGCTGAAGGCCCGCCAGCCGGGCCTGCTGGGCTTCACAGACATGCCATGCCTGCGCGGGTCACCTGCTCGTCACAGAAATGAGGACGAGGGCCATCTTCCCTAAGAATGACATGACGTGCTGCTCACAGCACCCAGGAGCCACTTTATTCCTCGGGGACGCACGGGGGCTTCAGAGCACTGCTTCCTGCTGGCTTCCCAGCATCTCTGCTTCTCAAGTTAGTCTTCTACTCAGAAATGTATTCAGAACATGGCTATTGTATCTGCGACCTGATTTTAGATTTACCCGAGGGCTGCAAGGACAGTACCCGGTGCCCGGGGTCGCCATGTCCCATGATGCCAGCACACCGTGCAGCTACGACAGCCACACCACCACTTCCTCAACCTTGACCCACCTCGGACCTCAGCGGGCTGCCCGTGAACACCCTCTTACTGCTCCTGGGCCTCACACCGTGTCACTCGTGTGTCCTTGGTCCCCAGCTGTGACAGCTTCCTAACACTCCTGAAGGGGAATCATCAGCTCCTGGCAGACCTGTCCTCTGGCTGGGTTTGCCTGTTTGCCTCCCCGGTGCCGTGTTTTTAAAGACAGGTCTCTGGCTCTACTAGGATCGAAGAGACAGAGACTTACAATATCTAGTAAATTATTCTTAGCAACGGGGACAGACGTCCCTTCTTCTCTCCTGTCACAACTCCTTTAAGCTGCACCACATCTAACAAGGTAACCCCTAAGCCCTTCACGTGAGCCTCTGGAACGGCCTTTGGAAAGAAAACAGACCAATCTAGCCTACTTTCGGGAAGCTAGCAGTAACGAATTTGGCCCTTCCACAAGGCCGTTCTGGAAGAAAGAAGAAAGAACTGGCTATGAACCTCGCTAGTGGTCTCGCTGGCAACACTTCTGCAGGAGGGACGGTCTGAACACAGTGCGCTCTGTCCTCCTGCCGTCACACGCCACCCAGGCTGCTGAGGGCGGTGCCGTGGGCGTGGGCAGCGACCAGTGCACGGCTGGACAGAGGCACAAGGTGAAGTGCAGGCCTATGGAATGAACTACCGATTTAGCTGCTTGAGAAACCAAAGAGACTGTGCTGTTTTACAAAATTACGTCTATTCTCCCGGAAGTGAGAACACAGGTGAGACCCTCGGGGTGCATCCATGCTGACTCCAAGCAGCAGCTAAAGATTCGATTCTCTGCTACTCGCTGGAAGACCAGCAGCAACTGGCCCTCTCAGGCCACACGTGCTCGGGGGGGTTCCTCAGGCTCCCCCAGGTCAGCGCCCCCCTTTCTGCTCGCGTGGAGGCCAGGGCCCACCCGCCAGCGCTGCCTGCCCCCTGCCTGTCCTCACACGCGGCACGGCTTGCACCCTGCATGGCCGCCACGCCGGCCGGGGGAGCTCGGGGTGGCCAGACAGGCCCATCGAGTCAGCAGCAGGGTCAGGACAAGGAGGCCAGCCGGGACGGACCGGGGAAGAGGCCTGGAGGGCGAGCCCCATCAGGGAAGTGGGCTCCAGGGCTGCTCTCCTGAGAGGGCCTGACACCCCACCCACACACCCTCCCTCCACAGCGCCCCTCCATCTAGGGGGCTCCCCGCCAATGCTCGTCCTGTCACGTGCCCCTGACGCTCTCCACTCCGCCACCTACGGCACCACGTGCCAGGCACCGCGGGGACCGCGGCGGGCATTATCCAGCCCCTGGCGGATCTGGAATACGGTGGAGGTGGGCTGGCCACACGCAGGCAGGAGGACCCCTGTGAGGGGCCTGAGAGAGGAGAGGGGCCCCCGCCGGTACCTGCGGTGCAAGGAGACCCCGAGAGGGTGCGGGGCCCAGGCGTGGGAGGGCTGGCCGAGGTCACCTCGGCTACGCTGCACCGGGGTACCTCCTTGGACTCCCACGGGACAGCAGTCACGGCTCTCGTGATGACTGCTTGTTCACGCAGAGCACGGAGGAGACTGCAGGGACTGAGGCCCCCATGAGGCTCACACCTGAGCGCCATGCAGGACGCCACTGCCACACGCAGCCACTGTCACACGCTTCCCTGCTTTAAAAGTTCCTGTTGGCCACTGCATGTTTCAGTTCAGTGTCGGTGCAAACTCACTACAGAGCCGTGTCTTCTATGCGTGTGACGCGCCCCACCCCCCCACTGGAGACTTGTGCACAGAGGCAAGCCCCCTCTTAAGGATCTTCCAAGGCCTTCTCGGGGCCACAGCACGACTCTCCAGCTCACACTGTCCCCCAACCCTGGGAGGAGAGCCCACCCACACCCCAAAACCCTCCAGAAGGACACACATACCTCCCCAATACCCCGGATCTCGCCTCCAACCCTCCGGCTGCCCAACTCCACTCAAAGCTCTTCATCCTCTGACTGCACCCCGCCCCCCATGCAGCTGGCTCATGCCAAGTCTGCGAGCTGCCTGGCCCTTATCGCCTGCCTGGAGCGTCTGAGAGCCGACGCCCCGACGAGTCACTGCGGCGTGCCAGGAGGGCGCCGGGCAGGGAAAAGGGCAGGCCGGCGTGCCAGAAACCAGAGAGGCGGCGACATGACAGGGGAGGAGGCCTCTCTCTCACCTGCATCTCACTACACTCGTACCAAGCACCGTGTACATTAAAACAAACCCTTCTCTGTCTGCTTCCCAGGAGATTCCCGAGAAGCTGTGTGGGCGAGGGAGGGCCATTATCACCCCAGGGAGGCCGAGCACACCCGGGGGGCCCGAGGACTAGTGCCCGATGCCTGGACACGAGGCCCTCGTCGTGGACTGCATTTGGGAAGTTGTGCCAACACCATGACCACGCACAAGGAACAGACAGCAACGGCACAAGCGCCGAGAAAGCCCTGTGCAGACACGCTGAATGCGATGAAGACTGCGGACGCGGCACGTGACCGGCACGAGTGAGGGGCTCGGCGCCCCCTCCTCCCCTCCGGTTCGTACCAGAGAGCACGGGCCGAGCCATGCCTGCTGGTCTCAGACCTCACACTTAGGAACCCGTGAGTCCTCGTATGAAGCCCACGTGTTAGAAAGTGGTCTCGCCCCCGCTTCACAAATGTGGAAACGGAAGCGTGGTGAGGCTGAGTAACGTGGCCAGTGTCCCATGCGCCTCACCTGATGAAGTCGGAATCTTCCCCGGGCTTCAGAGCCGGTTCTCTGAACCAATATGCTACCTGCTTTTGTAGCCTACATCCCATCTTTCAAGGGGGCCTCACTGTTCTGGGGCGGGACGCCACCTCTGTGACACTACGTTAGAGCAGGAACAGCCGCCGCTGGTAAACTGGATTAAACACCCCACCGCCCCCCCCCCCCCCCCCCCCCCCCCCCCCCCCCGAGGACCACGGGCTTCCTATGGGTGGGACACTAGTCGGACCCAAAGCCCTCCCTCCACACTCGAACGTCCTGGCACATGCTCTGGATTGGCTGGAAACCACACGTCACGGTCCCCGGGTGTCCCTCCCCAGGGAGGGAGAGAAGACAACACTGTGCAAAGTGACTAATGAGGGGGAGCGGCCACGCGGTCAGAGCAAGAGAAGACAGGCCTCCGCCGGCACTTCCGTGTGCACCGCGGGCGCGGCCACAAGCATCCGGCTGCCACCGCGGCTCCTCTACGCCCTGCGTCTTCGCTCCTGTGTGCCGGCACACCCGAGACCAGCCCCCCCCCCCCCCCCCGGGTGCCAAAGCGTGCCGTGCGTGCAACTTAGCCGAGTGCCACGCACAGTCAGGGAGCGAAACCACGGCTCTGCGGGGGAAGCTGTGCCTCAGAAAACGATGGGCTGTTTTACACTGTGACTTTTACGCATAAGGGAGAAACCACACACTGCGTGGGGGGGGGGGTTGTTTACGTGACGTGGTCATCTGGTTACAATAAAACAGATTCTAATTACCTTGACAGAATCCAGTAAACTCCTAGGAAAAAATCGCTTCAAACCAACATCTTTTCTGAAACATAAAAAGAAGCGTATTAACAAACAGCACCACCAAATCAATTAACATAATGACATTGTTGCAAGAACATAAAAGCATTTTAATTCTTCGTCCTTCCATACGGCATTCAGGAAGGAAGGAAGCAGACTACAGCTCCAATTTACCACACAGTCACGGAGGAGTGGGACAAATCATTTTCTCGACACGAGTAGAAAACACCAGTACAAGTTGGTTTCAGTAGAAGGTTCTTTCCTGTTTGAAAAGCCTTGTCCACACGTGCCTCTCGGCAGACCGAGGTGTGGGACCCTGCTCCTCCCCAGACCCCGCTGGAAGGGTCAGCCTGCCAACGCCAGTCCCACTGGGTGGCAGACGTGCCGAGAAAGCAGACCGACCGGAGGAGGAACAGGTCTGGGAGAACATGGAAGTCTCAAGAACATTCCTCGAAGTAATCCTAAGAGTGGACTAGTCTGAGTGAACCGTTTTTGACTAAGGGACTCGCACGACGAACCCGTTTCTCATCTCAGTTCCACAGGAAGCAGAAATCAAGAAGTCAGGCGATGCGTCTGACGTCAGGACGCCGAACGTGAGGAAGCGCTGGGAGGCCCGGGGCGGGAACTCAGGCTGCAGCGCTGGTCGGTCCCATGAGGAGCCTCGAGGAGCTCAGCCGAGAACACGGGCCAGAAAGACTTGATCGTCCCCTTTCCACTCCCGCTGGTGCCAAGGGCACCATGTGCTAATAACCCAAAACCGAGCCTCCCCGGCCGGCGGGGCACATCAGGAGACAAAAGGAGAGAGAAGAGCATCCAGAAGGCAAACATGGAAACAGAGGAATCTTCAGAATCACATAAGGAGACTATAGGCTAAATGGAAAGTCTTTAGAGGCATGACTTCTTACCCCCAACTCTAAGACTACGAGCAAACCTGCAGCACTCAGGCAGCGTCTGCACGGGCGAGCCCGGGCCCAAACAGTCCAGGCCGTTCTGTAATCTGACTACCGCTCAGCACCGGGAGCAACAAGCGCCTTGCTAAATCCGAAATCGTCCTCGGTTCCCATCCTTTCCCTCCGTTAGGTTCGCTACACCCTTATAAAACTTCTCTCAACCTCCACGACATACTGTTTGCCTGATTCTGCGTACTCCGTTACTTCACACAACCTACTTATTTTTATTAAATCTTCATGTATTATATTTTTAGCATATTTAATATATTTTATTACATTTTTCATTTACTACACTTTCCCTTTCTTTTTCTAACCACCTCGCTCCTTGCTGATCTTCCCAGCTGGGCACCATCTACTGTGACGACGGCGTAGAGGAGGGGGTGTGGCCCCAGGGTCCTCCCCTGGCCGGAGGGTGGGGCGCTGGCCTCCAGGGAAGGAGAACAGCAAGCACGGGGAGAAGAGCCTGGAATCCTGAGCACTTCCCCCCATTCTCCTTCACGCAACTAACTGTTCCATCGTAAAAAGCACTTTTCACAGAGAGAGCTCTGCACTGGGACCATACCTTGCTCAGGATGGAAGCCTGAGAAAGTCTATTTGTAGGACAGGAAGCTAATTCCTGCTGCGAACAGTGGCGCTGAGGATGGGACAGGAACCCACGGAGTCCCTATTCT
>NC_043714.1:75812719-75833473 GCF_006229205.1 Suricata suricatta
GGGGGGCGGGGTACAAGGAAGGTGTACCTTCTAGTGGGGGTTTCTAGGAGGCAGCCGGCCACCAAAGGGGGGGGGCCCAGGCCGGGGCTGTCCTCCTCCTGACTGTGAGACCAGCCCCGCTGGGATTCAACCACCTAAAGCATCCACTTTTCACAGATTCAAGTGGAAAGCAAAAAATTTATCCTACTCATTTCTGTCACAAATGGGAAAATTAAAGATGGACCAAAAGGGCCGTATGTTTCGTGAAAAATGAAAGAGGGCATACTTCTTCGTGAAAATGAAGGCAGTTACTAGACGTTTCTTTTACTTCCAAGATGAAGACAACTCCATTTTGGGGGCGAAAAAAGCTAAGACCAACTAGTGCTAACAAGTATATAGTTTAACTTTTCCAACTACTTCTGAGCAGTGGCTCTGTCGCATTTGTCCACGTGCTAGAACTCTTTTAAATGTGATACCTGGCAAGCGGGAAAATAAAAATGAGGCTAAAGTAAGCAAAATCATAGAAAAACTGCAACACCACCGCATTTCCATTCATTCATCAGGAAGCCAGGCTCGCGGGGGCCACCGGGAAGCCCCGGGCGCCACGACCTAAGCTGCAGCCAGGGCCCGTGGCAGACATCCGAACTCAGACCCTGGCGACAAGGAGCGCTGACTGCCGCCCTGCTCTGCATGAGAAAAACGCCCCTCTGTCTTAGTCAAGCCGCTGTCAGTTCCTGCAGCTCTTCTCGACCTACGGCCACAGGCAGCTGAAGGAAGCACTGGATTACTGTTAAGAAAAGAGACAATGAAAACAATTTATGATGTAAAATTAGCTGAAGCTAATTATAATTTTTGTTGTTTTCATTCAAGAAGTACCGGGGGCACCTGGGCGCTGTAGTTAGTTAGGCCTCTGACTCTTGGTCTCGGCTCGGGTCATCATCTCACAGTTCCTGAGTTCAAGCCCCATGTCGGGATCTGCGCTGATGGTGTGGAGCCTGCTTGGGGTCCGGTCTCTCCTCCTGTCCCCCCCCAACTTGTGCACGTCTGCACATGCATGCTCTCTCTCTCAAAATAAATAAAGTAATAAAAAAAAAAAAAGAAATACCAACGTCAGACACCGCCAGGTGCTGGGACGGCAGGACGCGCCACCCGTGCGGCTGACGTTCTGGCAGAGGACAGACCAGGGACGTGCAAAGACGACTAAGAGCACGATTCTTAAAAAGGCCAACCACTTAATGAGGAAATGAGCAGAAGTGAAAACGTAAATAGTTCGTTTAAAATGGTTTCCACAACACAATGCTGCCGTTTGAAGAAGAATCGTCGGTAGGTGAAATTACTCCTTCCACATTATCACAGCCAGGACGGTGACCGAAACCCAGGCTCACTGGCTCACTCCAGCTCATCTGTCGTTGTCCCAATGCAGCTGTCACGCTTGAGAATAAAACATTTTTCTTCAAACCTCTGATCTGACCTCCTGCCTTCCCCTCGCGCCTCCCCCTCCCCTTCGCTCATAAGGTGTAAACCGAGTGCCTTGGAGGCAGGAGTCCAAGGGAGGGCACCTTCGGGCCGGGGGTGGTCACCCCCGCAGGTCTCCCCTTTGCCTACAGAGAGGGCACCCTGCTTCTCCCAAGCTTGCAAAGACATGGAAAGAAAGACTAAGTCTTTGGCTGTTTTAAAGGAAAACTAGAGAGGTCCCTACAGCGTGCCGCTGAACCACAGTCAGGCGGGAGGGGCTTCTCCCCCAGGCTGTGAACAAGGGGACAGTCCTTACATTTTCTGACAGGCCCTACGCGACATGTGGACAACTTCACAACTTCTCTCCTTAGTGGCGAAGAGAGGGAGAACCCTGAAACAGACTAACAGAAACAAGTGACGTTCTGCGCTCTGTTCCGAAGCGGCTCGGGGCCCCCAGCAGCGCTCGGCGGGGAAGGGAACCGCCGGGGCCCCGCAGGCCCGGGGCGGCCGGCTCCCTGGGGCAGGGCGGCCAGGGTCTGCTCGGAGCCGGACTGCCCCTCGGCCGGCACCCCTTCTCGCAGCAGCGGTGCGGGGGACGGAGCGGAGGGCACCGCTTGACCAATCTTTAAAGCTTACAGTCTTGAGAAAACACCTGGAGTCGTCCATGGACCAAAGCCACCTTTCAGAGGACAGAAACAGAACTTTACCACCAAAGATACACAGAAAAGAATTTCTAAATAATAAACTTTACCAAAAATGGAAACTGACCCCAGAACGCCAGCTGAGCAGACAGTGCTCGGGTGGGCACGCCTGCAGACCTCGCTGGGCATGGCCTCAGTGCAGGGGTGAGGAGCGCGGGGACCGCCCGCTGTGGGCTCCCGGGTCGCGCCAGGACCCGAGGGCAGCAGCCACTGAGCCTGTCGCCCCTGGCTCTGGAAGAAGCCCTCCCCCCGCCCCCAGCCCTGCCTGCCCACGCCTGCCCACGTCCGGGCCACTGGGAGGCTTGAGGGACTCTGAGGAAGAGCCAACTGGCATGGTCCTGGCACCGTCACACGCACGCGCCTGCAGCAGGAGGTCAGTGGGGACAAAGAGCAGATCGCATCCAAAAAAGAACGTCTGGAACTGAAAAGCGTCAGTTGCGAGATGAAACACGTCAACGAGGCATGACGGAAAAACTATTCGACGGGAAGGGAGGGCTTGGAAGACAGATCCCAGGACGGGACAGACCGATGACACAGAAACAGAGGCGGGAAACAGTTCAGAGCTGGTCCCGATGTCCCCAACGGACAGTTCCAGAGCCCATGGCACACACATCCCGGATGGAAGGAGCAGATCCAGAGAGCCAAGCAGCCCATCTCGTTCGCAGCTGGGCGAGGACAGGAACGCTGACGTGAGGGGCAGCCACCGAGAAACGGCAGCAGGCGCGTCAGTGCTGGCCCGGAATCCCGCCTCTGTGTGGACAACGTGTGTGCAGGAGGACCCGGGGGGCGGGCCGAGGTAAACACAGGACCGGTTAAGACACAAAACGACGGACATGCAGCCAAACCACCGATGTCCGCCCGGAGTCCCAGCCACACCTAACACATGGGCCTTCGGCAGACACACAACTGACAGCCGGGAAATGGCGTGCTAGCTGGAAGGAGCCAAGGAGAGTCAGCATGTCCCAAGGTCCTTGCGCTACAGAAGCGACGGTTAAGATAATTCACTGTTTTAATTTTATGTTTATTTATTTTTAAGAGAGAGAGGGAGAGACAGACAGAACATGAGTGGGGGAGCAGACAGAGAGGGAGACACAGAATCCAAAGCAGGCTCCAGGCGCCTCACCGTCAGCACAGAGCCTGACGCAGGGCTCGAACCCACGAACTGTGAGATCATGACCTGAGCTGAAGTCGGAAGCTTACCTGACTGAGCCTCCCAGTCACCCCAAAATAATTTTAAATCTAGATGTGGGTAAGTTAACATAGAAGGTTAAAATGGAAGGGTAACTAATAAAAGAATGGAAATAGTTTATAAATTTCCAAACCATTAGAGACAGAAGATTAGAATGAGAAAACCAATGAAAAATAAATATCAAAAAGAAAAAGCCACATACCTACATACATACACACAAATCCTCTCCCCAAAAAACAAAGTTTAAGAAAAAAGAGACAATAGAAATAAAGACAACAGAAGCCCCCCAGCAATGAGTCGTACTAATAAACACAAATATATTAAACCCATCAGTTAAAAGCAAGATTTATCAGCAAACGGGATTTGAGAAATCCCGCAGCGTACAAGAGACACGCCCAAAAGTAGAAGGATGTGAAAAAGCGGGGAGTGAAAAGAGTAGAAGTAAGATGAGAAAAGGAATCGAAAAGGCGGCCAGTGCTAACCTAAAGAAGACCAGACACACTTTAGGGGGAAAATCCCCCAAAACAAGAAAGCACGACTGGGCATGCCCCGCGTAACCCAGCAGTGACACGAGATTCAAGGAGGCAAGAAGACAAACACTCTGTGTGTTCTAATAAAACAAGCCCCAAACAGAAAGCGAACACAAACTGAAATGGGCAGGGCTCCTGTCACACCGCAGTCACTGAGGGCCCGCAAACAAGACACCACAAGGACAGACGCTGACACGCTTGAATGGGAAGAGACGTCCGTAAGGGCCCAGCGCACGGAGCACACGCAGCAGGACGTAATGACCGCAGGACCTGCAGGACAGATGACACGTGCCCGCTGCCCGCTGCGTCTCCAGTGTCTCCTAGTGAGCGTGGGGGAAACGATCTGACACCAGCCACAGTGACGGTCTCTACAAGACCCAGAGAAGCTGTCACCACAGACCCTTAAAAAGAACTCCTTTAAAAAAATATCTGCACGTTTGCAAATGTGAAGATAGAAATAAACCCACAAAGGTTTTAGGATAAACCTTAGGGCGCCTGCGCGGCTTAGAGTCTGACTTCGGCTCAGGTCATGATCTTAAAGTTTGTGAGTTCCAGCCCCTCGTCGGGCTCTGTGCTCACGGTGTGGAGCCTGAAGCCTGCTTCCGATTCTGTGTCTCCCTCTCTTTGCCCCTCCCCCACTCACACTCTGTCTCTCTCTGTATCTCAAAAATAAACATTTAAAAAAATTAAAAGAAAATAGAATAAACATCAGGTCTTAAAACTCAAAACTGAAAACAATTGGCAGATTTTACTACATTAAAAAAACAAAGGAAAAAGGGCACCTGGGTGATTCAGTCAGTTGAGCCACCGACTCTTGATTTCAGCTCAGTCCTGACGCCAGGGTCATGGGATGGAGCCCTGTGTTGGGCTCCCCGCTGAGCCTGGGGCCTGAGGTTCTCTCTCTCCCTCTGCCCCTCTCCCTGGCATGCGCATGAGCGTTCTCTCTCTCTCAAAAAAAAAAAAAAAAACCCCACAAAATTTAAAAAACGAAGTAAGAACAAGTTCTGTGTGATGAGAGCATCTGATCGCGGCTGATGGACAAAGACAATTTGGGAAGAACACACAGAACAAATACTACAAACATGGTTAATATGACAAAAACCTGTTCATAAGAAAACACATAAACAGATTAGAAAACCTGATAAGAAATACAGCCAATGTAAAAGTAAAAAGGAATAGGAAATGCCCCACATATGGGCAGGTAGGTGTTCAACAGTGACCAAACCGAAGTATATAACACAAGCCACGAGCTGTCGCTCAACAGGCCAAAAGGAACATGGCCTCACAGTGGTGCCGGCCCGCAGGCAGGAGCGCACAGGGCCGCCCCTGCATGAGGGGCTGACGCACTGAGTGCAGGCCCTGGAAACGTGGCTCCAGAACGGGCTCGTCTGTTAAGCCGTGTGCTGCACGGTGCTCTAAGAATACTCATGAAGACTGTAAGGCTACGAAGGCGATTAGCGCTAACTGCCGGGATTCGCAGACTTTTATGTTACGTGCCCGTGTGGTTTCAATGTTTTCCAGCTAGAATGTATTACTATCTCTGCACACAAATAAAAACTATTTCACAAGACTCAACATTATGTTAAGAGACGAACTCTGAAATTCTTCTATGTGCTGTCTTCTTACTAAAACTCTTAGGTGACTGTACACGTTTGGTGTTCATGCTTCACAGTGGAAAGTATGGGCGAACACGCAGCCGGGGCCGGCACCGCTGAACACCCGGGTAGGCGTCAGCACATGGTGGGGACAGTCTGTGTGCAAGCAGGACCTGAGCCCGGACACTCTGAGTGGCTCGGCGAGCTGTCACCCAGAGAGAGGGCAGCCAGGCACCTGTACAGCCCCGGAGACCACCAGAGGGGGGAGGCCAGAGGGGGGAGGCCCCACCAGAGGGGGAAGGACCCACCAGAGTGGGGAGGACCCACCAGAGGGGGAAGGACCACCAGAGGGGGGAGGACCCACCAGAGGGGGGAGGACCCACCAGAGGGGGGAGGACCACCAGAGGGGGGAGGACCCACCAGAGGGGGGAGGACCACAGCAGTGCAGAAGGGGCGCGGTCACACCCAGACTCCAGCCCCGCACCCGCCCCTCTTTCCTGCCCTCTCGTGCGTGCTTATCGTAACCGCACACCTGCAGAAGAACACACAGCAGCTGCCTCAACATCACACTGACTCCACTTTCCCCCCACGCCCTCTGACGAGGCCTGCGATCCCGAAATTGTGCTGCGCCTGCTTCTCCCAGAACAGGAGCACAGGCCCCTGCCCGGGGACAGTGACTCCACATCCCCCACTTCCTGGGCCCACCCATCGGGGCCCCACCCGGTCTTCTGCTTCTGTCACCTCAATTTCTGTAATCTTTACAAATAAGCCAACCTGACACCAACGCTAATGCAATCTCTGACTTTCATTTCAAACAGATCTGAAACTGGAAACTCCTGTCCGCACACAAAGCATCCGCCAGCCCACCTTGATGGGTACCTACTTCTTCACGGTCTTTCTTCCAACGGTCTGTCCTCACTGCCACAAACACGTCAATGCCGTGTCCGTGGAGGTTCCACTTGGGCCCCTGATGTCCTCCGCTCAGTGTCCCTTTTACGTGGACACCTGGCTGACTTCTCCCTGTGACACCGCAGTTCTGGCTGTGGCCTCACAGACACAGGGCAGGATACGACAGCTCACACCATCCGTCCCCAGTCACTGCAACCAGTGAGGCTTCTGTGGTGACCTGAAGGACACACCCAGGTGGCTTCTGCACCCTGTCACTAACCTCCAGGCGATTTATAGTCCAGGACCTTCCCGGACTTCACGGACTATCCACCAAGGACTGGACCTCTTTAGATCATTATGTCTGCCTACCTGCTGGCTGTTCACCCCTCTAGCCCTAAACCCACACTCATCCTTCCTTTTCATTTAAAAAACGTGCATGCTCCCTGGGGCACCTGGGTGGCTCAGTCAGTTAACTGTCCAACTTCAGCTCAAGTCATGATCTCACGGTTTGTGAGTTCGAGCCTCACATCGGACTCTGTGCTGACAGCTCGAAGCCTGGAACCCACTTCAGATTCTGTGTCTCCCTCTTTCTCTGACCCCCACCCCCACTCACGCTCTGTCTCATTATCTCAAAAATAAATAAGCATTTAAAAAAATTAAAGAACACGTACGCTCCCTCAGAACTGAAAATCAACGTTCTCCCAACAGTTTCTGAAGGTCCTTGGCAAACAGAGCTGCTCCCTGTGGCCAAACCCCCCTGGGGGCCCAGGACAGGGACCAGCAGAGCCCCGGGATCCCTCCTTAGGCTTACCCAAATCTAGCCAGCCAGCCAACCAGGCAGGGACTACGGCTCTGGCCACCTCCCTCCCGGCTGCCGGGGCTGCTATGCCCACGACACAGCCTCGCTCCTCAAGTGGACAGGAGAGATGCAAGGGTGTCGTGTTCTCTGCTTCTACTTTTAACCTTCGTTAATAAAATCCCAATCCCACGAATACGGAGTTCTGAACCACAAGCCTCCTCACCACTCAGCAGCGGCGATGCCAAGGACCAAGACCTTCTGAAGAAGGACCCGCCCCTCACAACAAACTGACGGTCTTCTAGCTGCTACCCGATTGTTCCCGTTTCTGTGCCTTCACCAAGCCTCATCGCTCCTCGGGGGCAGCTGCCCCCACCCGCCCACATCCCTTCCTCGAGCCGGGGTGGCCACACCTCCCGGGACACCAGCTCAGACAGCGGGTGCCGCCTCCCCGCCACCCTCCAGGTACTGCTGGCTCAGCTCCTCGCACATCACCCCACAATCCTGCCTGCTTGTCGGAGCCTCCCCTCCAGCTGTACGCCGCCTGAGGGTGGACATTTTGCGTGATTTGTCTCGGAGTGTCCGGCACCCGGCGGCCAACGGCCAGGCAGGTGCGCGGCAACGTCTGCTAAATGAAGTGCTGGGTAAAGAAGTAAGTGGACAAAGGAACGATCAACCAAAGAACCAAACAGATCAAACTATTCCTGCTTTTCCTGAACCTCCCTGTGAACTGAGGACAGACCTAGTATCACCTGAGACAGGACTTGCAGTGATTCCTCCAAATCCAGTTATCTGTATTTTAAGCACCCGGAGTCTGGAAGGCTGAAGAATGTGACACTTGTAAACAAAAACCTAAACCACAGTGAGTGTGGGTTGCTTTCTTTTTACGTTAATAGCGGCATCACGACTTCTACACCATCTACTAAAGGTCAGGAAAAGTTCTGCCTAAAATAACCCCCGCGAGGCCATCCCAGCTGATCCCAAGTGTTCCTTCGCCTCCAAACAGCTCCTTCTTTGCCCCACCCAGTCTGTAGAGGGGCACAGCATATGTACAGACGGCGTTTGGATAAACACGGGCACAGTTCTGGGGAGTGGCCTCTGTGCTGCACACAGTCACGGACCCTACGCGGCCATGTCACCTTCAGAAATCGGGCGGGGGCC
This sequence comes from Suricata suricatta, assembly GCF_006229205.1. Lineage (NCBI taxonomy): Eukaryota > Metazoa > Chordata > Mammalia > Carnivora > Herpestidae > Suricata > Suricata suricatta. Next base: position 75,821,014 of record NC_043714.1, read on the forward strand.
CGGCTCCCAGAGCCTCAAACAGGACAGACGGCCAGGTGGTGCGCATTCAGCCCTCACACTCTGGCGCAACAGAGCCTCCTGTTACTTACAGAAAATGCCCATTCCATCCACCATGACCGGTTATTATTTCAAATGGTTGTACCTGCTCTGTAATTAATTTCCAAAAATGTCTACTTCTACTTGTACACGTCAATGACCACGCCTCCCCGCAAAGTCTTGCTGTCCAAAGGGTGGGGAACTAACTCTCCCGCGGGTGGCGGTGGCTGGGCTCGGGAAAGTCCAGGCAGCCTCCGAGGCCGGTTCAAGCCCCATCACAGCAGGGATAGGACGAGAGAGCCTTTCACTTTCTCCTGCCACGTCTCCCAGTTACCACAAGAGTTCAGTGATAGGACAGCCAGAAAAAGTCCGTGCCGGCCAGACGTGGCATCACCACTAACCAAACTAAAAGTGGCCATCGGTGGGACATCAGAAACACAAACTCTCTTTGGCTGCATGAATTACCGAAAAGCTGAAGACGGAACTCCAGCCCCCCAGACACGCTCCGTGAGCCTCACAGGCACACGACGCAGCCTGATGCGGCAGTCTCACGCATTAATTACTCCCTTTATCAGAACATTCTCCCGTCCGTCTAAACAGTCTGATAATTGAGCAACAAGGAATGCATGCATCTCAACCTGTATTGAAAGAAATCCTGTGTAAATGTACACCGAGAATATAAATAAGAGCTGGCTCAGTAATTCTGAATTTGGTGTGAACTAGAAGTGACCTTCACCGCAGTGTGACTCGATCCACAGGGAGAGAGAAGTCTGTGCTGACTGCCGTGGACATTATGAGCCTGGAGACCCCTGTCAACAAATGAAAGCATCTGTGCACAGTTCCTGCAAGGAGGAAGCTCCGGCGCAGCCGCAGTACTCACTCTAACACTTCGTAGTTGGACTTCTTCTCCAGCGCGTTGCCCCGCATCTCCCAGTACGAGCGCCTGCAAGGGGAAGACATAGGTTGCCACACGAGGGAGAAGGTCCGCGTCACTCCCCGGCATCGCCATGCTGCCACGCAGTCACGCGACGCGGTGCAGCCACAAACGCCCTGTTAAGACTCACGAGGGGGACCTGACCCCCGTGCTGTTCCCGTGCGCCGGAGAGGCCGGGTCAGCTAACGCAGATCCTGTCCCTGGGGGCAGCCCCACGGTCTCTTCTAACGTGAAGCACGCTTGACCCCCGGTAAAGAGGAGGCACGAGCTGCGTTGCTGCCCGCCGCGGCCGCCCACGCCTGCGGACGCACAGCCGTCACGAAGGCCAACCGTACAGACCGGAGGCAGCAAAAGCAGAGGCGGCCGTGAGGACAGAGCGGCCGGGCGTCTGCTGAGCACGTGCCGTCCAGCACTCTGAATGGTCACGGCCTGAGTGCTGCCTTCTTACTCCACACTGCACCTTCGAGCAGTTCCAGGCCTTGCTGGAACCAAGTCCTGTCTCTACAGAACCTGCCATGACGGGCACCTGGGGGGCTCAGGTGGTTGGCTGTTCGACTTTGGCTCAGGTCCTGACCGCACGGTTTGTGGTTTGAGCCCCACGTCATGCTCTGTGCTGACAGCTCAGAGCCTGGAGCCTGCTTCCGAGTCTGAGTTTCCCTCTGTCTCTGCCCCTGCCCCGTTCACACTCTGTCTCTCTGACTCTCTCTCTCAAAAATAAATAAACATTAAAAAAAAAAACAACCGCCATGAGTGGAGAGGGTTCTCTCTGCACAGAAGCATAAGTCCCAGCTGGAGCTGCTATTGGAGACACAGATGTTATACATCCTCTCAAGTAATTTTGTAGGAGAAGATGACTTTATTTCAAACTTGTCCTTAATAATATAAATACTGGTTTTGCTTTTTAAATTTCTCTATGGCCTACTTAAAATGGAAAGTACGAGATTTTAGGTGAAAAATTATAAAGGGTCCCAATAGGGGCGGCCCGGGTGGCTCAGTCAGCTGAGCCTCTGACTTCAGCTCAGGTCATGGTCTCACAGTTCATGAGTTCGAGACCTGCGTTGGGCTCTGTGCTGAGCACTCAGAGCCAGGAGCCTGCTTTGAGTTCTGTGGCTCCCTCTCTCTCTGCCCCTCCCCTGCTCACTCTCTCTCGCTCTCTCTCAAAAATAAACAAACTTAAGAAAAACTTTTTAATAAAATAAACAAGGCCCCAATAGGGTCACTTAATTTGTTCCTTTGCTTTCTATTCATGGAGGCAGGGGAGAAGGTGGAAGGAAGAGTGGCTAGCCAGCGGGCAGCAAATCCGCCAGGCTTCTCCTCCAGCACCTTATTCCACAGCAAAGCACCTGGGGCTGAGCAGGGTGCAGAGGACAGGACACACAAGCCGTGGGGGCCAGAGCGCGACGGGGGAGGTAGCTGTGCAGCGGCAGGAGCGCTGCCCGGACCGTGCACGCGCAGGCTCACGCCTTCGGATGCCTGCCGCAGACGGCGCCCAGCGCTGCCACGTGGGGACAACACGTGCCCGAGGACACCCGGACACGGACACTGCCGGGCCAGGAGCGGGGCGGGAGCAGGAAGGCGCTGGTGAGCGACGGCCTCTGTTAGTCGGATACATGGTTACAGGTGAAAACAAATTTTCATGAAGTTGAGAGCCACACTTAACCGTCTTTAGGGCCTTGTAGGAAACATTACTTAACAGCCTCATGCAATATAAAAAATGGTGACGCTGGGGGGAAATTATCACTGTTTCGAGGACATGTAACTAAATTTTGGCTAGTTTAAAAAAATTTTTTTTTACGTTTATTTATTAAAGATAGCACGTGAGCAGGGGAGGGGCAGAGAGAGGAGACACAGAATGAAGCAGGTTCCAAGCTCTGAGCTGTCAGCACAGAACCCAATGTAGGGCTCGAACTCATGAACCACTAGATCATAACCTGAGCTGAAGTCGGCCACTTAACTGACTGAGCCACCCAGGCACCTCAGATTTTGGCTAGTTTAACCAAATCATCTTAAACTAGCAGCCTAAAGCAAACTTTAATTGAAAGCTTACCTGAAAAAGGTAAAATATCCTTTTATTCAAAATTTAAAATGTAGCATAGGAGATAACATGACAAATGGTGACACATTATCAGAAATAAGAATCGTATTCTCAGATTTCCATTTCCCTTAAACCTGCACCATGGCCGCGCCATTCTCACTACAGCGAAACAGCACTTTAAAAGGCCCTACGATCCCTAAAATAAGCACTGACAACCTAATCCAAAATGTTCTCAAATTTTTACTCAAGTTTTAAAAATTTTATTAGTGGTCTTGATGAGAAAAATGAAAATGCCTGGGTAATTTTCGAAAATCACGCCGACCACCGACGAGCCAAGCCCTCAGCGCCGTCTCCACCTTACCGTATCTCTAGACAGCCCAGCTTCAGAGCAATGTCCTGGTCCACTCGGTCGGCGATCTCGGACATGTAGTCGCTCTTCACCTGCGTCGGGAGGAATCGGGAGACAAGGCTGTTTTAAAGAGCACGTGGCAGAGGTGTCATTCGCCCGTTCGCTCCCTCCCGCCTGCTGCGTCAGTAAGCACAGCAGAAGCTGGACGTGAACTTGAGTACAGCCAAAATGTGGTTTAAAAAGTGCAATGGGCTCTTCCTGAGAACCCACAGGCTCCATGAGCACTTGGACTTTAGGAAGCGACTCGCATCCTCTGGGCCGCAGCAACGCCATGCCGCGGCAGACCCTCCCCGCGCCGTCACAGGCCAACACCGGGACGGAGATCTCCGTTTCCCCGAAGACGTGCAGTGGATGTATCTCCTGAACTCAAACTGCGTCCTAGCTCTGGACCCCAAGGGCAAGGGCAAGGGCAAAGGAAATTCCCCTGCCCTGCCACCTCAGCACCCCGGGTGAGCGGTTAACCCTGACACACGGAAAGTCTAAAACACGGAGAAGAACCTAAGACAACCCCACAAGCACCTTCTGAGTAACGACTACGCTCAGCTGAAGTAACTGATGGGCCGGCAGCGGCTCCGGGAGCACCCGTCAGTGTGAAGACACTTCTAGAGACAAGCTACGTAAACCGCCGTAAGAGACTGACACCTGCAACCGATCTGGTAACAGGAGCCCTGTTCTGAACCTCAGCCAAACGTCCTCCCCCAGACAGACGCTGCGTTATCAGCAGGCCTGTGTTACAGAGAACTGGACTGTTATGAACTTCATCCATGCGGGTTTCTGTGGAAATCCGTCCCGTGATTTATAAGAAAAATTATAAAAATATAATTACAGAAATATTTCCAAAAGCCCTGGTTTTGCCTCTTAGCTCACTTCTAAAATAACTACTCGTGGGCCCTCTACAGAAAAGGGTGTTGACCTCTGCCCTTGAAACAAATTCCAAAGATCCTGCTCTTCAACTACTCCCTCCCAGCCTGTCGGTTCACCTGCTCAAAGGATGTCTACTCCCAGTTCATTGCTCTGTCTCCTTTGCGTTAGAGATTTCGTCATCATGACTTTCCCTCGCAAAGACCCTCAACTTCTTGATCTGTCATTAACCCTTTATTTTGCCTGCCTGGCAAAACCTACACGTGTGAGCCAACCACCACCCCCTCCTCCGTGCTCACTGCTGAGCAACAGGCTCTAAGTCTAAGCTCTGCCTCCGTCCACATGGGCGAACCCCACGCAGTGAGCGGAGAGTGCCCGGAAGCTCAACCACGTCTGCCTAGGAAGCGCGCTAACACACCGACCGACGCCCACTTCCTCGGGCCGATTCGCCCCGGTCCTCCCGACAGAGGAGATGAGACTTCAGATGGGAACAGCCTGCTTGTGGAGTGTCCGAGAATCCAGAACCCGGAGTGCGCGTGCTCACCTACTCGTCCAGCAGCCAACCATATGCTGGTTCTGATCTGAACTCGGCTCCTCGCTAAACCCTGTGCTCCGTCCTGCGTTAGCACCGAGCGGGGCGGCCAGTAATAGTCCCTGACGAGCGAGTGAGCGAGCGAGCGAATTAGCGCAGCCTCCAAGCTGGGGTCTGGGCACCTCTGTGTGCGCGTACTATTTTCCATACACGGAAGCAACGGTGACTTGCATCGTGTGCTGTTGGTGCGCACCGAAGACTGACTCGGTGGGACTGCTTTACTCAGCCCGTGAGAGGAGGTAAAAAGCTTTCATTCTACAATCACTTTGTGGACACTTCAACTGGTCCTTTCTCCTATATACCAAAATAATAATAATAATCATCATCATCATCATCATCCAAATTTAAAAACTAAAGTTTTCATCAGCAGTAGGCTTACTACTGAACACAAAAGTAAAGGCAGGAGATAAATCAAGGCCTGGGCTCACAGGAGTGAGAGGAAGAGCGCGGCCGCTCTGAGGGGGCGGAGCTCAGTCTGGGGTATCAATTACCACCACAGCAGAGACGTAAGTCATCTGAACAAAATCATCTTAGAGATGAAGTACTATGATGTTTGGACACTCTCACAGGTGGGAAAATACAATCACATGCTTTATTTCACTCATCAAACCAAATTCACCCCGGCTGCGGGAACGCAAGCCGGGACAGTTTGGAGGGAACCATCCCCGCGGAAGACCCTCCGAGACACGACTGAGGAGCCGGAGAGCGGTTCTCCTCCAGCAACGGCCCACGGCCTGGGCGCCCGGAGCTGTGTGCCGCGGCTGGGGTGGCCGGTGCGCCCTGCACCGCGGCGCGACCCCACGCGAACAGGCCGTCCCGACAGAGGCGCCCAGGTACTAAGCGGGTGCTTCACATGTTTCTTTTTTATGTTTATTTATTTATTTTGAGAGAGACAGAACAGGCGCGCACAGGAGGGAAGAGCAGGGAGAGACGGGGAGAGAGAGAGAACCTCAAGCAGGCTACGTGGCGTCAGTGCAGAGCCCAACGCAACTGTGAGGTCATGACCTGACCTCAAGCCAAGAGTCGGTGCTTAACTGGCTGAGCCGCCCAGGCGCCCTGTCATTTATAATCTTTCTGGTGAGTCTTCAAGGCTGTAGGCCCGTTTTACACATACGGATCGGAAAACTTAATGTACCCAGCTCACACACCAGCCCCGCCAACCCCCACAAGCCAGCCTGAGTGCGGGCACAGAGCGGCTCCGAGCCCCAGCACAGGAAGGAGAGCGGGGGCCCACGTGGCGGCCTGCGCACACCGCCTGCTTCTCCTGCCCACGGTCGTGCTCTGTAAATCGTCCCGGCGAGGGACTGAGCTTGAGGGTCATTTTGGGGACCCCAGGACTGGGGTGTTCCTACCAATGTGACAGTCTGCCAGAGCCCCTGCAGTGGACTGAGGGCAAACTTCCAACGCCCTCCCATTTCTGAAGTCTTTCATGCTGACCAAGTATCAGGGCCGAAGAGCAGAGAAAGGCAGGCTCACCTCCGCCCTCACTAACACGAGTGCTCCTTGAATCAACACAAATACACGGGAGTGGAAACAGGAGGCATGGACAGCACTACATCCATGAAATAAGTACAGAAAATACACCGTCTACGAGTCACACTTAGACTTCTGTTTATTTCACCTTCTCTCTGGAAAAGGAGAGCTGATCATCCTCGAACTGAAAATGTCGGGCACTAAGCTAGACTTCCCCACTCGGAGCTGCTATTTCAAGATGTTCTAACTTACAGAAAGCTTTATACCCAAGAAAGTAAGATAAAGATATCTACTTTTGATAATACAAGTATCTGAATAAACACTAAACTAAAGGGAAAAGGCGGCTGATGAAGACGAAGGCGCACGCCCGGAGCCGCGCACGCCCCCACAGGCGAGTCCAGACCCGACGCCACGGAGGCCAGTCAGGTCCTGCCCTTCGAACCCTCTCCCGGGTCCCTGCTGCGGCTCCCCTTGCCACACAAGTCACAAGTACGCCACCACCAGAGTTTTCAGGACACAACGGATGGATGTACAGTTGACACAGGGACACGTGTTTGAACCACATAGACCCACTTACGCGTGGACATTCTGGGTAAGTACAGTAAGTGCTGTAAATATATTTTCTCTTAAGATTTTCTCAACACGTTGTGTCTCTAACTTACTCTGCTGCAAGAATGTTGTATGTGATACAAATACAACACACAAAATCGTGCTAACTGGGTGTTTCTATTAGCAGTAGAGCCTCTCTCTGACCAACACTAGGCTCCCAGCAGCTCTAAGCCTTGGGGGAGTCAGAAGTCCTGCGTGCATTTACGACTGTGCAGGGTCGTGTTCAGGGTCAACGGTCCTCATTTTAATCTTCCACTATTCCTAAGAGCAGCCCCAGGTCCGGGCCACGCGTCTTAAGGGCTGAAAACGTCAACAGCCACTGAACGATCTCTAGGCAAGCTCTGCATCAATATAGACTTAGTACGACATTTCTTGACTGGACGTGGGCATGGCTCGTTCGCCTAACGGCCACCACTATTTGCAGAAGGGTGCCGATCAAATACACCTTTACCAAATGGAATTCCAGAGAGATAAAGAGGAATAAAATGTCACATGGCAAAGGACAAGTTCATGTCAGCGTGAGACACACGTTCCCTGCTTCGTCACGACACGTTAGCTTTGGCATCAAAACTAAACTTCTGCTCTAGGGTGAACGGGGTTATAACAAGATTCCAGCTACTTCCAGAGTGTGCTGATCAATATCTTTCAAAATACCCTAAGATAGAGCAATAACACTTAGTGAATCATTTGCAGTATCTCACATTTAGGACATCGATAATGATACTGCATCTGCAAAATAATCCCCAACCAGTGACCCACCGCTCCGCACAGACCGCCGACATGTTCTCTTCATGCCGCCATGCAAAACGCAGGACATAATGAATAGGGGGCATAGATGAAATTTCAAAATAAGGAACAACTGAATTAAATGAGTTTATTTTACGTGTTTTCTCTACCATGGGATTGAAGTAGTAGTAAAGAGAATCTTAACATAATACTTCTGTTTCTACTTTGATAAAAGAGCCAAAATAATAAAAAATACATAATCTTCTACAATAGAAATGACAACAGCTAACACTCAGAAGTGGTCACTAATCCCCAAGCTGGATCCTAAAGATTCCCGCATGTGAAATTCAACAAAACAACGCTCGTAGCAAACACACGAGGAAACCTACCACTGAACAGGACTCAGTGTCAGCCACCTCCAACGGGTGGTGGAAAGCCCAAGAATTTCAGATATTATAATTCAGATTCAGAAGAGACATTAACTCTACAAGAAATGATCAACAAGTAAACGGCAGAAAAATCAGAAAATAATAAGCGCCATAACAGATGGCCTGGCAAACTCTCTTACAGAGAAAGGGACACAAAACTTTAAAAAATAAGTAATAAAAACTCAGCAAATGCAGTACACATCCAAGTGTTTGTCGAGGAGGAGAGCTGGTGGTCTGACGGACTAATCCGAATCACAGATCCTAGGAGAACAAAGGGCAGAAACGAGAGAAGGACAGGAGCGTGGCCTGAGAGGCGGGAACGCGGGCCCTCGGGGAGAGCTCAGGCGGAGCAGCGCGGAAGGGGGAAAAGGCAAGATCTGAGTGGTCATCAGAAGGCATGTCAAGAACTGATGAAAAGATAGGAGCCCACAGGCTCAGGGGGCGCACCACACAGCGAGCAGGGAAGAAACGGCTGGAAATCCACACCTAGTTTGTAATAAAACTGCTAAACACGGAAGACAGAGAAACGTCGTAAAGCTGCCCAGAGAGAAAGGACGGATCACCTCAAAGACAGACGGTGAGCGTCCGGTTCTCAAGCGCAGGGGGAACACCAGCTGTGAGAAAGCAGCCCCGCCCCTGGCGACGCCCCGTCCACACAGCAGGAAGGACACCAGCCACACACTGCTGACAATCCTGAGTTCACGGGCATTCATCACGCTCAGTGCTCGGCAATCCGAGGGAGAAGACTGTGCCCCACACCTGGGGAAGACACATTCTCCTCCAGCAAAAGCGGAGTCCTGACAAACGTCCGCCGGTGCGAGGTGATGAGGCAAACCTGAACACAGTCTGAACGACCCTCCACCCGCAGCTCAAAGTTATCTGAGAAATGAACCAAAAGGGATACATTTTTAAATCGCCTTATGGTCACATCCATTTCTACCAGGGCAGAAGACCAAATGTCCCAACCAATTTGCTCAAGGAAAGCAACAAAAAATGCTGAATAAAACATTTTAAAAAATCTTCTCGAAGGCTTCTATGGCTGGGGGGCAAAACCAAACCAAAGCCTTGGTCAGGCCAAGGATGGGATGCAGAGGGCTCAGGGAGATGTCAGGCCAGCTGTGAGCCTCGGCCGGACCCCCCCACCCCCCCACTGCACAGTGACAACCAGAAAGGAAAAGCAAGCCAGGAGACAATGGACCCCCAGGACCATGGTCACCTGCATGGAGTAGAGGGGCAGGGGTGTGGGGATGTGACAGGGACACAGACCGGGACGCATCAGCTGTGCTCTCTTCATGTGGGGAGTAGGGTCCCAGGAGCTATTTCACTACTCAGCATCATAACTTACAAAGGATACACGTATCACAAGTTACCAAGCTAAACAATTAAAAAGAATCGGGGCACCTGGGTGGCTCAGTGGGTTGAACATCCTACACTTGCTCAGGTCATGATCTCGCAGTCTGTGAGCCAGAGCCCCACACTGGGCTCTGCCCTGAGCGCGGAGCCTGCTGGGGATTCGCTCTCCCCTCCTCTCTCTCCGCCCCTCCTCTGTGTGCACTCTCCCTTTCAAAATAAGTAAACATTAAAAAAAAAAAAAAGAATCAGAGCACCTGGTGGTTCAGTTGGTTAAGGGTCCAACTTCAGTGCTTAGGTCATGATCTTGTGGTTTGTGAGATCGAGCCCCATGTCGGGCTCTGTGCTGATAGTCTGGAGCATGGAACCTGCTTCAGATTCCGTGTCTCCCTCTCTCTCTGCCCCTCCCTCCCTCTCCCCCTCAAAAATAAACAAACATTTTAAAAAATTAAAAAAAAAATCAATGTTATCAAGTTCTGAACCTCATAAATGGGTCCTTAAAATGTTTCCATTTAGCTTGGAATTCAGTGAAAAATACCAGTGTGCACCTATGTATACACCTTAAATATGTGAATCAAGTACTAGAGATTTTACAAGTTACAGAACGGGGTCCTCTAGTCCCGAGGCCCGCAGAAGATAATCTGTCCCAGAACTCCGTGGCAACTTCCACACGCAAGTTCTTACAAAGCATTTCAGTTCTGTTCTCACTTCAATAGGCCTAGGCTACGAATAGCTCAAGGGCCAGAACGGTATTCACTGTGTGTGCGCGTGCATGTGGCTACGCAGGAGAACCTCCTGAACTCCTAACCGACCTTCCCACGGCGGAACGGAGCCTGTCCCCCAGGGCGGGCGCCGCCGCGCAGGACAGCCCACACGCCACCGCAACAGGGAGACGCTCGGGCGAAGTGCCCGCGGGAAGCCAAGCAAACGGACAAGTACTTACCGAAGCAGCAGGGCCAAAATCGTACTATTTTCAGAACTTTGTTAGGTCAGGATAGGAATAGAAATGCATGCGTCTTTTCCCGTAAGTGGATTACATTACGTTTGTTTTGCGCACAGCCTGAGTGTGACGCGCCAGCATCTGACAGATGAGCCTCCGCCCTGTGAACAGAGCTGTGCGCTTCTCTGCTCAGGGGACTCGAACATGTGAACTCAGCGGAACGTGCTTAACCAAGCCCTCCCAACAGACTCCTGCCATGGCTCCAACTTCGCTCCTGTCGCCGCAGGGCTCCAAGCAGCGTCCTGTGCCTGCACGCATGTAAACCCCTCTTCAGAATCAGCTCCCGGAAGCTGCCACTATTCCACGTTTTTGTTTTTGTTTTTGTTTTTGTTTTTGATACAGAGAGAGACAGAGCATGAGAGGGGGAGGGGCAGAGAGAGGAGGAGACACAGAACCGGAAGCGGGCTCCAGGCCCTGGGCTAGCTGTCAGCACAGAGCCTGATGCGGGGCTCGAACCCACGAATGTGAGATCTGACCTGAGCCGAAGTCGGAGGCTTAACCGACTGAGCCACCCAGGCGCCCTCGACGGTTTTTACGTACAAAACTGCTGGGGGAGCCACATCCCAGCCTGGGGGGCGGGGAAGTGCTCGCGCGGTGCCTCCTGTACCTGCCGCTCAGGAGCGGTGACAACGGCACTCTCCTCTGTCCTCCCGTCCCTCCCTCCTCCCTGTCCTCAGCCCCACCTTTACCCCCACCCCCCTCCCGTCTCCAGTCCCTTAGGCCTGAGACACCGCCTGGACGAGACACCACAACGGGCGGGATCAGGGCTACATTTGTACTTCTTTTAAAATACAGGTACTTGGGGCACCTGGGGGGCTCAGTCAGTTCAGCGTCCAGCTTCGGCTCAGGTCATGATCTCACGGTTCATGGGTTCGGGCCCCATGTCGGGCTCTGTGCTGACAGCTCAGAGCCTGGAGCCTGCTTAGGATTCTGTGTCTCCTTCTCTCTCTGTCTCTCAAAAATAAATTTAAAAAGTAAAAAAAAGTTTTTTTAAATACAGGCACTTGGTAGACTATCGTAAAATTATATACAAAATGAAAGTAATTATTAGGACAGAGATACTTAAAGTGATGTCTTAGAATATTTTCGGGACTTTCTAAAACTGTGCCACATGACTAAGTGTGAAAGATTACCAAAGGGCAGGCTGAAGAAGAGGAAGTGCAGGAATGGAGGAAGCGGAGTGGCGGAGGGGCTGGCGGCTCACGCGGAGACCACGCAGGAAGGCCGAGCCACGCACCATCAGCCACGTCCCCGGGCACGCAGCCCCACTCGCGTCACGACAAGCAAATGGTAAAGGCCGAAGGCTCAGCGGCCCGGTGCTGCCCGTGGCCTGCGACGCACACAGTGGCCGGGCACCTGCGCGGCAGCCGCCCCCGCTCACTTCATCGGGATGCGGTTCTACGTCGACGTTCGAGCAGGTGAGGCCGCTACGCACGCGGACGCTCACGGAGCCGCTGACCGCGCGGTGGACACCGCGGTGTGCGCCCTCGCCACCTCCGGGGCTTTTCCATAAAGACCATTCCCCTGCACGACAGGCCACAGTGGGCGCGTCCTGTAAGAGGAACCTGGGGCCGCCCCAGCACGTGAAGTGCTCTTAATCCGAGATACAAGCAAGTCCTCCGGAGAGGAAACACTAGGACACCCGGCAACAGTGTGGATGGGATGAGAAAGCGGCCAGTGGCGAGTCGGCCCTCGGTGGCCGTGAGCTAATGAGGCCTGTTTGGCGAATTCCAGACATCCGTGTCGCTGAAGTAGTCACAGATTTCCTCAGGGGTGGAAAAATGCCGACAGGGACCAGGATCCCCTACGGGCGAGAAACAGTGCAAACCTACCCGTTAACCGAACTCTCCCAACACCTCCTTCCTTCGGCACGAAGCTCACAGACCGCCGCGGACGAGCCGTGCCCACACACAGGCGGGGCGCCTGTCGCCTGGAAGCCGGTGCACGGCAGGGGCGGGGGCCGCCGAGGGCCTCGCTCTGCCCTCTGCGCCAGACGCAGCCCCGCCG
>NC_043714.1:75833573-75848271 GCF_006229205.1 Suricata suricatta
CTCTGCCCTCTGCGCCAGACGCAGCCCCGCCGTCCCAGGCCCCCGGCAGGCCCGGTGCCCGGCAAGCCCCGTCGCCCGGGGCGCTTCAAGCCAGCCCCCGGGACAGCACACCCCACCTACAAGTGCCGCCCTCGGCCTCCTGCTCTCACAGCCTGGATCTTCCAAGCGGGAGCGCCCGGTTTTCTCACACCGAAGTCCAACAACCTACCTTCTTCCCGCCTCACGTCTGAATTTACCCGAACCCGTCTCTTTCCTGACACCAGGTACCAGGACGGACACAATCAACCTCTTTCTTATTTTCATGCTCCATTTGAAGCCTCCAGTCCCATCAAATCCATCCACTAAATCTGCTTAAAACCACAGCTAGACCGTTCTCCCCCCCATTTCTCACCTAAATGGCGGAAGAGCCTCCAAACTTGCCTGCAGCCTTGGGGGATGCGCCACTGCGTCGTTATTTAACAACAGCGACAATTCTCAGCAAGCCACTCACTACTGAAATTAATCCTCAAGTAGCTCCTTTACTCTGCGGGATAAAACCTAGAGCCTTCCCTTTGCCCCTCACCCACTTCTTCTCAAAACTTCTGAGCTCAGATCTAAATGCACCAGGTTTCCTAAAGTACAGCTCTTCCTCATCTACAAAGTCAGGGACTCGGTGACACTTCCAAGGGGAGCAGCCCCTCGGCGCATGGCCGCGTGGCCCGCGCCCGCCGACAGCAGGGGACTGAACGCAGAGAACCGTGGACAGGAGAGCCCCGCCCCCAGAGGAGAGTGGGGGCGGCGCACTGACCCACCGGTGCTCCTGACCCGCAGCGGACATGCACGACTTCTTTTTACTCAAACGAAACATTACCAAGCGCACCTAACTGCGGAACGGCGCACAGATGTTGGATATTCCTCAGACCTTTATTCCCCACACTCGTCACGAAAACTAACAAGTATTTTGGTCATAAAATTGTGTTAGTTTGCTTATGCCACAGATATTTATTGCCTAATGTTTTAAGCAGTAAAAAGCAAATTACACTGTGTAAAAAAAGTCAATTCCAGCTTCACTATGCAACGTGCTGTTGAATGTGAGCCGTCTGCACAGTGCAAGGGAAGGCAGTTGGCTCTGACAATAAATTCTCCATCTGACAAACCCGCTGATGTTCAGGCATGATAGTTACACCTGAATTAAAGACACACTAACGACTGCACCACTTAGGACATACCGTCTCCACACAAAAGAAGTATCTCTCAAGGCTTGCCCAAGCATACGAGAATTCAAAAAGCGTCTAAAATCCAAACTTTCCCACTGGTTAAGAGACTTTCACTGCCATACTGTGACAAATTTATTATTTTCCCAAACGTTAGGTTTATTACTCTGAGATAAAACCGTATGGTAAGTAGGATTCAAAGAAACAAAGTAAATGGTATATTAAAGCACCCTTCTATACCTGTTGATAGAAGAAATTCAGAGTTGGCTTGTCTTCAGTAAACTGGTTTAGAAATCCTTTTGGCAAATAACGAATTCTCAATTCATATCTACAAAATAATTCACAGAACAGAACAATTAGAAAGCAGTCATCTTCTCAACCGCGGCTATAATTACAGCAATATGTGAGCACGGCACAGCCAATTACTCCTGGACTACTGTTTTTAAAATCAGGCAAAACAGAACCGCATACATTTTTTAAGCATACATTTTTAACCGTCTCAGCACAAGAACATGCACTTCCGTGTCGGGAGCTCAGTGATCCCTCAAGGAGACAGGACAGGAAAGCCGTGACAGTCGCGCACTGGGCGGGGGCGGCACCTCCTCCCACCTCCCCCGGCGGCCGCCCTGGCGTGCGTGGAGTCACACAGAACGCGCTCTTCTAGGTCTGCCTTTTCCCATTCGCTGCAACGCTCGTGAGATGCAGGTGGGTCACGGCCCCCTGCAGGACAGCCCCCATCACCGCAAGGGGCCATCCATCGGAGTCATCCCTACTTTGGGGCCACGATGAGGATGCTGCTATAAACACTCCATTTTTCCCTCCTCTGAGCATGAAAAGATTTAGTCGCTCAGGAAGCCAAGCTTCAGAATGGTCGAACCAACGAGCTTCACCAGAAAGCCCTCGCGCCTCTCGCCCGTGACTTCGTGACTTCGTGACTTCCGGCGAAAGGCCGGACACCGCCCTGCTGGGAGCGGGGCTGCGGGCCAGGAGCACAGTCCCCGGATCACAGCGCGCACACCTGCTCGGCGGGCGCCGCCCGTCAGGGAGCTCTGCTTCCCGGCACCCTCGCCCCTGCCTGGTATCTCTCCTGCGTTTTAGTCCGTGACTGCGGGAGGCACGGCGCTTCCTGACTGACCAGGAGAGGGCCTCCCCCTGTGACCCGTCTGTTTCCTCTGGAGGGTTGTGGGCTCCCTGCCCTAAGCTTCTGCTGACCCGCGGGCGATCTCAGGCGTGCGGGGCGGGGGCCACTGTTGGACGGCCCAGAGCACTTCTGCCGCCCACACCTTGCCTGTCACTCTCCTGGTGGTTATCTCTTAAAAATTACTTTTTTAATGTTTATTTATTTTGAGAGAAAGCACGCATACAGGGGAGGGGCGCAGAGAGAGAGAGAGAGAGAGAGAGAGAGAGAGAGAGAGAGAGGGAATCCCAAGCAGGATCCGTGCCCTAAGTGCAGAGCCCGACGTGGGGCCTGATGACTGAGCCAAAATCAAGTCAACGCTTAACTGAGTGAGCCACTCAGGTGCCCCTAAAATTTATTTTTAAAATATTTTTATTTTAATGTTGTCTTGTGAGAAAGAAAGTTCATTATTTTTACGCAGCCCTATTTATTCTTTTCCATTTTGGTAAATTCCTTAAGTGTTTTGTTTGTAAGATATTTGCCTACCCAAAGGTCCTAGAGAGATCTGGGCTTTCTGGTGAAGTTTTAGTAACTGATCTTTAAACGGTGGAACAGGCTCACAAGGAAAACACACAAAGTAATAAATACACTGCTTGTGGTTCCGTTACGGTGGAAAAAATGCAAGACACACACGCGAGTTCTGCTCAGTTTTCAGCGTCCATCTTATTAAGACACACAATCGCCCATTAAGTCCCCTGTGGCGTCCGCTCTCGGAGAGCGGCAGATCACCTACACGGATCCTCCGCGAGGGGCGAGGCACTTGTGGAGGCTCAAGAGATCGCACTTATTTTTAAGTTAGGACTCAGCAGGTGCTCTGCACACACTACTTCCCTCACCGCACGGAACAGCCCGAGAGCAGAAGCGCCATGATCTAGGAAGATGCCGCTCGGGAGAGGACGCGATGGCTCCGAGGCCGTGCGACTGGAACCGCACAGGACACAGGAGGCCAATGCTGGGAGGAAACGCTGGGCAGCCTGGCGGCGCGTCCACGCTGGCAGCATCCAGCATCCTGACGCTCATGCTGGCGACGGCCTCAAGGGACAGGGAGCACTCAACAGACAGGGAGCACTCAATGTCTCTGACAGAAAGCGTGATAAGCATTTGACCCGAAGGTGTCTGTGCTGGCGGCAACAGCCCTGAGAGGAGCAGAGAGAAGGCGGGCTCTGCCTGGGCTGGGGGGCTGGTCCCGGGGCCCACCTGCCGTCCGCCATCGCCTGTCTGCACCTCAGTGTCCTCGCCCGGTAGCGGGGGGGCGGGGGGGGGGGACAGCAGGCCGTGACCGCCCAGCTCCGAGCACACTCGCTGGCACACAGCCACCAGGGGCTCCGAGGCGCACTCGTTCCATCAGTAACTACCCGACGAGGACCGAGTCCAGCACTGATCCCACACCAGGCACGGCCCCAGGGGTTAGGAAGACACCAGTAAACCAAAAAGGCAAAGCGCCGGCCCTCAGAGAGTTTAGATGCCACAGGTGTGAACGTCAGACAGCAAATGCACAGGCACCGGGTGAGGTGGCAGTAACAGCGACAAAGACAAACAGGCAAGGGGAGGGGAATAACACGTGATAAAGCGTTGTTCTACAAAGATGCACAGATTCTGAATGAAGACCTGAGGGGAGGGAGGGAGTCATGCAGTTACATGCAGGGACGGAAGAGAGCGCAGGGGGCCCTGAGGCTAGAGGGTGCCTGGAGGGCCGACGCAGCTGGAGCCCGCTTAGCACAAGCAGTGAGAAGGGAGGGGAGGCCCCGGAGGGGCAGGTCGCGGACGGCCCTGCCCGGTGGGGCCTGCCTGCGCGGCTCAGAGCACTGTAAGCCGAGCAGTAGTGTCACAGGATGTGCCCCTATCGCAGAACGAAACTGAGAGGCGTCCAGGGCTCAAACCAGAGGGACCCGAACGCTCTGCCTCACGTGGAGGCCGGCAAGCTCTTTGGATGGTCAAGAGGGTTCTGGCCCCTGCTTTACAACCCGGAGTCCAGCACACGTGCCCCAGGCCCTGCCAAGACAGCCCGAGGTCGCCGGATGTAGTGGCATCCCCTCACCCACCTCAGTCCTTAGACCACAGCGCCCAGCACCCACAGCCAGCGGCCCATGAGTGCGGACGCCCCCAGCCCTCTTCTGTGAAACTCGCCGCTTTCCCGAACCCCCATTCTCCTCCCAGGGCCCGGCTGCATCTGAGGCACTGCTCCGTCATTCTGCCGCGTGCCATTCCATGGGTTTCTAACAGCAGCTAAGAACACGCCCCAAAGAAAAGCATCTTTCTGCCCCTTCTCCTAAGTAATAATTTCCTATGACAGCCACCGACACTAACCTCCTCAGTTTCACCACCAAAAATGAGCACCAAGGTACCCATAAGCTACCCAACTAATGAGGGGGGGAGGAGGAAGTGTTTGGACAAAGAATCTGTTAAGCTTGATACTGAGAAAGGCAAGCCAGCCAGAGTGTAGTGAAATAAAGTACAGTTTCTAGAAACCACACAGATACTGTAAGCTCTTTCTTACAACAGACTTCCACTTAAAAAATCCTCAAAGGAGAGGCACCTGGGTGGCTCAGTGGGTTAAGTGTCCGACTGGCTCAGGTCACGATCTCACAGCTCAGGAGTTCAAGCCCCGCGTTGGGCTCTGTGCTGACAGCTCGGAGCCTTGAGCCTGCTTCAGATTCCGTGTCTCCCTCTCTCTCTCAAAAATAAACACTTAAAAAACTATTTTTAAAAAATCCTCGAAGGAAGGGTAAGAACAGAAATTCATCATTAGACAAAAATTCTAGCAGGAATGGCTGTGAGAAAGCATCGTCGGTGACCCCAAGATCAGTGGTGAGAATACAGAGAAACAGGTACCTGTAGTCTCAACCTGTCTCCCCAGAGAAGTATTTTTCTTTTTTAACATTTATTTCTTTGAGAGACAGAGAGAGACAGCGTATGAGCAGGGGAGGGACAGAGAGAGAGTCACAGAATCGGAAGCAGCTCCAGGCTCTGAGCTGTCAGCACAGAGCCTGATGCGGGGCTCAAACCCACAGACTGTGAGACCACGACCTGAGCTGAAGTTGGATCCTTAACCGACTGAGCCACGCAGGTGCCCCCCCCCCAGAGTATTTCTTAATTACAGAGGAAAAAAGCAACTCTGTAGAATTCTGGCCCAAAACACATAACCTCAACGTAACCACGAGAAAGCCCCAGACAAACCTAAATTGAAGGACATGGGACAAATAAGCAGCTAGTCGTCTTCATAAGTGCCCGGGCCAGGCAGGCCGGAGTCTGGAACAGCAGCGTGGGCTCCCGGGCAGGGGACACTCTATCAGTGTGAGTCTCCTGGCTCGGCGTCAAATTAGCGCACCGTGTTTATGAAGCTTCGACATTCGGGGAAGCTCGGTGAAGCGTACAGAGGACTCAACTCCTCTTGCAACTTCTGATACGTATCGAGAATAAAAAGAAACGCCACAGGTGCAGACTGACTGCTCCGTCACCATGGAGACAGCCCCACCAGAAGCTGTCCGCCTGCAGCCGCAGACCCACTGGAGGCTGTCTTCCAGCTGCCTGTGTTTAGTGCGGAAGCATCCAGAAAAGGTCTTGTTAACAGAGCCAGCGAATCGGAAGTCCATCCTCGTGTTAAAGATGTCAGGCCCAAAGCTGTCAGAGCTCCTCTCCTGTGGGTCTTCCTGCTTTAAAGCTCTGTGAGAGCTCCTGGTGAATGCAGAGCTACAACGTAAAGCCCATGTTCAGTGAAGGCGTATGCAGGGGCAGTGATCCCGAGACACCACAGAAAACTATCAAATATCATCGAAGGCCTCCTCACCTTCATCACTCATTTTCATCGGTCTTCCCTGAAGAAGGACGCCTGTCCTCTGTCCCGCAGGGCGCGGGCTGCGGCGCGGGGCCGGAGGGCGGGAGCCGCTCTCACTGCCCGTCAGGACTGGGTTCCTCTTCTCCTGCCCGGCGAGGCCCCAAACACGTTCTCGAATGCGAAGAGGGCCATCTCTTGGACTTGGCCTTCAATGCCCTGGATCCAACATCAGAAGGCCTGGACCATGTCCCCGGAAGCCCTCGCAGTCTATTTATACCTGATTAGCCCACTCGGAAGCCCAGCAGACCCCTCTACAGTCCAGGTAACTGAAAGTTAGTTACAAATGTGATCAGCTCGAATGATCTAAGAGCAAACTTTCCAGCTGAAATCTGTGTGACGGCTGTCTCCCCGGACACAGTCTGCTGCGGCACACGCCACCATGGCGTTGTAGCGGAAGCGTTTCTGGAGGACTCAGATCCTAACAAACACTACCCACTCAACTGGGACCTCCCGGGACAGGGACCTCCAGGTCTCCCAGTGACAGGGAAGCCAGACCCTGCTCCCTCCTGGGCAGACTGGGCAGGAAGCAAGGCAGGTAGGAACGTGTGTCTTCTAAGGGAGTGACTTTTCATGCACTGCCTCAGAACCTGACCTCTCAGCACGAGTCCCGAGGGACCCTCTAGAGACCGAGGGAGGTGCCAGACGCTCCCCGTGGACAGGCTCCGGACCGCTTCCCTCTGGGCCCACACTGTCTTACCCAACTATGAGTTCCCAACAATATTCCTTTAGGGTTTTCTTTTCTGGTCACTTTATAAAAGCTTATTGTGCTGTATGTCATCTTCTGTGACTTCTTTTTTTTCCCATTGAGATTAAATTCACATTAAAAAAAATTAAGCTTTTTAAAGGGTACAGTTCCGTGGTACTCAGTGCACTCACAACAGTGTCCTGGGGGGCTCCACTCTGCCACACGAGGCCACGCGGCTGAGACTCGTCCGTACGGCTGCACGGCCCCACAGGTCACCCACCATGACTTGTGTCACGTCCCCGCCCCTGCGGCCACACGGAAACCGCGGGTCTCTCCGGGACAATCTGCGGGGAACTGCCGCGTTGTGGCGCGTGACACCCCGCTTCCCGCGGGGCCCCTGACGGACTTACCCAGGCACCTCTGCTCCCCAGCAGCGCAGGCGACACCTGTTGGAGCCACCACCTCTCCCTCTGTGACTCCACCGACCGGACGGTGTGGAGCTGGCGGTCTAGACCCCATCTCCCTGATCGCTAACGCAGCTGACCATGTCTGCCAGACGGCCAGCCACACCTGTTTTCTCCTTTATGACAACACCCTCTCTTGCCCGTGGACTGAGTTGCCTGCAATTTTCATATTAATCAGCAGAGCACCATCTTCTGTCAATTACACGTTCCAGGTATCTCCCCTCGGCTGCAACTTGCTTTTGCACTTTTAAAAATACGCCTTTTAATACACAGAAGGTCTTAATCCCAATGAAGTTAAATCTGCTGTTCTCTCCTTTTACAGCGAACATTTTGGGGGCATTAAGTCTTCCTACTCCAGGACCAGCAGGACATTCATAGTTTGCATTCAACTGTTTTCTCACCTGATCCATCTTAAGTGGGTTCCTGTGTATTGTTTGAGGCAGGATCTGATTTTGTTGTTTTTCTTCCCACCAGGGCAGCCCTTCCTGTCCCCAGCGGCCAGCCACCATGCCTCTGTAAGGTCACCCTGCCCCGCACAGTCACCGCCGCACGGTGCGCCACAAGTGGCTTACAGAGGTGTTGGAAGACCTCAGGATTCGGTGAGCAAGCCTGGACCTCAGGACTACTGAACAGGAGGTACAGATCCTACAGCAGATAGAATGAAATAAATCTGCGTTCAAAAACCTCCCGAGAACGGACACTGAAGCCCAACCATTCTGGGGGTCGTGGCGCCTCCATCAGAAGCTGTCCCTTCCCTGAACGAAGGGCGGGAGCGCAGCTGTCCTCACAAGGGCACCTACGACCTGACGGAAGGCACCTGCTAGCGAGGAGGAAATACTATCCAAAATGCTCTGTCTCTTGTGTTTACGCAGGCGTAGAGAAGACAGAGCTCAGTGCATGGACCCAACTTTCTGCTCTGCCACCCACTCAAGCTGTATGATCTCCAGGAGGTTTTTGTTGTTGTTGTTTTTTTAAATTTTTTTAATGTTTTATTTATTTTTGAGAGAGAGAGAAAGAGCATGAGAGAGGGAGGGGCAGAGAGAGAAGGAGACACAGAACCGGAAGCAGGCTCCAGGCTCTGAGCGAGCCGTCAGCCCAGAGCCTGATGCGGGGCGCGAACCCACGAACGTGAGATCTGACCTGAGCCGAAGTCGGAGGCCTAACCTACTGAGCCACCCAGGCGCCCCTCCAGGAGGTTTTTAAGCTTCTCTGAACCACAGTTTTGTCACCAGTAAAAGGCCAAAGGTGGGTATCCACCTGATAAGACTATATACTAAGAATGAATTCTGGCGAAGCCAAGTGCTTAGCACCATGTCCGCACCTAGTGAGCAATGTGTATTAGCGTGAAAACACTGCTATTCACACAATCTAGAACTGCTGGTCCCTCGATGAACACAATTTACTATTCCAACAAACTGTTTTGCCTCTTGGCTTATTTTACATTTGCATTACCACTAATTCCATTTTCATTGGAAAAGTTTTTATGAGGTGCCTACTGTGTACCAGGAAAAGAGCAGTGGGTGCGACAGAGTCCCCAGGGGAGCGAGGCCATCAGGCGGGCAGGCCCCATGCCCAGAACGGTCGGGGGAAGAGCACAGGGAAGGGCAGACAGAGCACACGTGGCCTGAACGACAGGAGGCCCAAGCCGCGCTGGGCAGGGGACGGCAGGAGAGAACACTCAGCAGAGTCACACCAAGCACAAAGTCTCCTTCAAGAACCAGAGGAGAGCCGTGTGGCTAGGGTGGAGCAAGAGGGAAGTTCTCAAAGACGAAGGACAGGGGAGACGGAAGTCTGTGCTACTCAGCAGGCCAGGAAGCTGGAGATCCAACGAGACCCTGACCTGGCAGCCAGGAAAAGACAACACTGAAGTGCGCAGCCGCCTGAGCGAAGGAAGGGGGGGCGACAGAGAGAGGAGACGGGGCTGGGAGAGGATGGGGAGCTCTGGAGTTGGCTCCAGGTGTGGCGAGGAGCTCCTGGAAGCTTCTGCAGGAATGATTTCCATATTTCACTGGATGCTTGTATTTTTAGACTCCTGAGCAAATCCTATGAGTTCCACCTTAAAAAATCACCGTGCAACTGCTCCTCGCTCTATTACTGGCCCCCAGGCCACCTGCTTTTAGGACTTCTGCCTGGGCTACAAAAGTGACTGGTTTATGGGTCTCCTGTGTCTCTCCTGTTAACGTGTGAACTTGATGCCAAAGGCAGGTCTACAGAGAGAAGAAGGAGGAAAAGAGGTCACTGGAGCAGCCCAAAATTTAAATGCTGAGCGGCAGACAGACTGTTTCCGCTTTATACATTCTGAGAAATGTCTTCAGGAGCTCACAAGTTTAATACCCCCGTTATTTCTAAACTGATTAGATTATTGTAAACCAAACCGTTTATTATTATGTAGCTGCCCTCCATATCTCTAACAATGCTTTTCTGTCTTAAATGTTTTTCACAGGATATTAATAAAACAATGATCAATCCCCTCACACCCCAAGTTAGTAGGTAGGGAAATTCTTTTCTTTCTACTGACCTACCATCTGCCTCTCCACCCATCCATCCATCCACCCCCCGTCCCCTCCGTCCCCCCTCCCTTCCTCCCTCCCCATATCCATCCATCCGTCCAACCAACTACATGAGGTCAAAGAGAACAGAGTGCCACTGGATGAAAGCCACAGACCTCAGTGTGCTAGTGAGTTTAGGTGTGACTGTGAAGCATGCACGTAGAGCCGCAGGTAGACAGTTCTGACACACACGTGTGTGTGTGCGCTGCAAGACAAGGTAAAATGTTTCTCCCCTGTAAGTCCCAGAGAAGCACCTTGAGCATCCCTGTTAGGCATGTCATCAGCAGCAGACGGCAGGACAAGCAGTCTCTGACCGGTGGCGAGGCCGCCCAGCCCTGGGAGGTCCAGTCTGCGGCTGCCCTTCGCCCACCTTCCTGGCCTTTCTTCCTCCCCGTTTCCTGCCTCCTCCTGACTGCTCAGTTCCTCTACGCCCACTCGCCCACCTACTGGTTAGGTTACAAAATCTACTGCTAATGTTATGGTTGCTCTAAAATACAATTTTATTTTTAACTTTTTTATAAAGAACTCTAAACCATGGCTGACAGAGCATTAGTTCTATCACCTCTCTTCTGACAGGTGTCTTCTATTTCGGTTCTACTTTTTTAATATAAAAAAATCAGTGTTTATCACTTTACATGCTTTTAGAGCCAATGATGATCTGTACCCCCCGCTGTGTTTCCTGGCACTCCTGCTTGCATCTCAAACGCCCCTTCAGAGACCACTGTCCTTTCTCCCGAGGCGGGCCTGCAGGAGGCCCCTCTGCCGGTGGCGTCCCTGCAGAAGAGGCTCGGTCATCCTGCTCCTGAACCTGAACCTGACAAACAGTGCCGGCTGCCGGTTCCTTCCTCTCCCCACTCTGAAGAGCTCACTGCTGTGCAGAACTGTGAGTCTGCCCCTGGCTGCTTCCAGCACCGGCTCTTCTTTTCTTCTGTACCCTACCTGGCCGCCGTCCACCGAAGGGCAGGCTTATTTTATTAACCATGCTTGGGATTTTATATTAATCCTGGTCTGAGGACTCATGTTACTTGCCAATTCTAGAAAATTCTCAGCCATTATCTCTTTGGGAATATTTCCTCCTCCTCATTCTTTCTTCCTCCCTGAGCCCCTATCAGAAATGGGCTGACCTCCTCATTCTTCAGGTTACAACATTTCCTTTCATAATTTCCACCTGTTGATCTTTCTGTGCTATCTTTTGGGCAAATTTTCTCAGATCCACATTTCTGTTTACTAATCTTTTCAGCTATACCTAATTTGTTATTTTTGATAACCATCCAGTGCTCTCTAGAACTTGAGTTTGGTTATTTTTCAGATCTACTTGGGTCTTTTTCATAGGCTCCTGTCCCTTACTGACGCCCTAAGCTCCGCCTCCTGTGACACGCATGAACAGACAGCATGAAGCCCGCCCCTCCTGAAACCCCACGGGGGTCACCTGCGCCTCCGACCCCATCTCCGGTCTCCTCTCCTGACACTACCAGCCCCGCCCCCTCTCAGAGGTCAGGTCACGGCACTCCTCCTGAGCAGGGCGTTCATTTTAAAAGCCTGCACGGGGAAGTCCACTGAATTCAAGCCAAAGCCGTGTCCAGAGCTCTCGCTGCAGGTGGAACTTAAATCACGTCTGCTGCCTGTTTCCGCTGTCCTTATGTTCTAAGGTCTGCAGAGAGCTTGTGAAATACGCATTTTCCCGACTGCAAATGTACAGACTATGAAGAGCACATGGTGGGCACAGTGCCCGGCTCCGGCAGCCACTCGGCGGCGCCCGCATGGCAGGGACGCCAGCTTCACCCCTCTTGTCAGGGTCAGGGTTGGCACCGCGCTGGGTGAAGTCCGGCCTCGCCCAGTCTTTGAGGGTTCAGGCTCCAGGAAACAGAGTAGCGCCCACTCAACTTTACTTGAAACTAGACAAAGTAAACTGGCTTAAAAGCACAGAGATGAACCCTGTAAATTCAGACACTTGCATTCAGCACATCTGACTCAGCACTCGGGACCTCATCCTGAGGAGGGACGCCTGTGACGTGTCCGTATAAGAAGGGAATGGAATTATGTTCAAGAGCAGTACCTGCGGGTATTTTAAACTAACTTATAGGTATTCCTAGTTTTTAAACACTTATTTGACTGACTGGCTGCACAGCTGAAGGTCAAATCTTTGCTAGCCATCGATGTGACCCAACCAGACTGCGCTATCACGGAACGGCTTGTTAGCTCGGTAGGTTCCAGCTATTTGAAAAACCTGAAAATACAATGATACAGAACCAGATTTTATTCACCTAGAGGTTTATTACCCTAAACATATTTGTTTTTCTTTTAAAAAGTCTCCTCAAACAAGTCACGGTGTCGGACGGAAAGTGGCGGGCACTGAAGCCCCCTCCATCCATCACCGCCCTCACCCCCACAGCAGCGCCCACAAAACCGAGGCACCCGGGGAAGGAGCCCAGCTCCGCAAGTTGTACTTCTCTGGAATTAAGTGTATCGCATGTAAAATTCCGTACTAGCACGCTGCACTGCTTAACAGCGGGAAAAAGCATTAGGAGGGAACATAGGGAGTTCTTTAATTCACTTTGAATCACATCCATTTGCTCAGGTCAGTCTGAGTCACGAACATCAAATGTGCACCCGCTCTTCTCAGGGGAGCCGTGGGTCCCCGGGCGCCACGGAGTAAGCTGTGCCGCCCGCCCGTGCGGTGAGTAGGTGCACAAGAGCATGCGACAGGACAGACAGGAAAAGAGCAGGGGTGGAGTTCTCAGAGCCGAGGCTGACCCAAAGCGGTCCTGACAAGAGAAGCGTGACGGGCCAGAGGCCGTCCCCACAGAGCCCGACCCAACAGAGGTCTAGGGGAGACCGCTGGTTAACGACCGTCACCAGCCGATCTTACTTAGACAGGAGCCGTCATTACAGGCAGCAGGAAAATGAAGCAGACATTCATCCTCTCATGTGTGATTTCATACGCAAAACAAATCAAGTGTGAGTCACACCAAAGTAGGTACGCGAGCTTACTTCCACTCCTCTGGTGGGTGTGCAAGTTCATACTTCTCCCTCACACTGGAGACACCCATGTCCACGTGGAGCCAGTGGGCCTCCTCTGACCGCAGGTGACTGAGGCGGAATCCATAGCAGGCCACGTGCTTTACTTTGTGACTGTCCACTATCTTCTGAATGATGCCCTAAAACATACCCCCCACAAAAACGACTGTTATAAACAAAAAAAAAACTGTATGCTAGAAATTAATGCAATGTTCATTTCTTTTAATCAGTTATCAGAAATCTTTGGTAAAAGAGTATCAAGTTAAATAAGTTACTTAATTTTCTTTGGAATTTCTTTTCTCACATAGTATTTTATGAACAAGGAAGTTTTGAAAAAACACAAGAAGAGGCTCTTCCCTTTCCATCAGTGATAAACAAGGCAGGAAACTTACAATACCTTTCTGCAGCTCAGCCTCTAAAGTGACAAGGCGCCCCAGCCACCCTCTGGGTGTGACCTGCTGAGGACCAGGCCTGAGGAGGGTTCCGCTTTCCGAACCTGGGACAGTGCGCAGCTCTAGACCGGGTGCGGCTTAATCTCATTTCTTAAGAAACACATTTAGGGACAGGTGATGACAGCCACATTTCTGATAGTATCGATGACATCTGCAAAGTTACTCGAAGTTGGGCCTACCCAATCTGCTACGTGCTCTCTGTAGACCAGTAACAGCCCCCGAACCTAACGCTCCATGACTGCAGACACGGGGCCGGGGCCGCCCAGAGAGGAAAGGGCGGGGCAGCCCCGAGTGTCGCCCTGCACACGGACACGCACGGACACGCACGTGGGAGGCTCTTGTGGGAACGTGGCGGAGGCATGTGCTGCCCTCGATCACAGCCCACCGCAATCCTCTCTGTGCTCCAGACCACTCAGGTGCCGGTGTTAGCGTGACCGTCACTGCTCAAGAAAACAAGCCCTGGCTTTTAAAGATGAGCAGTTACCGGAAGGCATCATACTACTTACAACGTAAGACACATCTGAGAAGTTCCTACGCACACTACTTCCGTATGACAGCATGATGCTGTTGATAATACAAACAAGAATGTTCCTGTCACTGCTCATGAAGGAAGTTCAGTGGCGCGTGCTATACGCAAACCCACCAAGAACGCAGCACGCCCACACCAAAGGCAACGTGACGCCGACCTGTCCGTGGCCAGGCTCCCTCGCAGACTACCGGCTCCCAAGAGCAGGCTGTGTGTCGAGCACGGGAGAGTGGGAGGGAGGGAGGAAACGTGGCCTCGGGGAGGAAGCCTGGACAGAAGACTGGGCTGGAGGTCACTCCACAAAGACGACGAGTTCTCTGGGGACAGGAAGACTGTGTGCAGCCTACAGGGTTCTGGACAAAACTGAGACAGGCATAAATGTCCTTCCTGGCTTTTGGGTTCAAAGCCTGGAGTTTCTGATGGGGCCGCTGTGACCGATGCCGAAGCCCAGGTCTGCCCGCGGGCACCCAGCCCAGGGGACAGCTGGAGCCAAAATCCAGTCGGCCCTCTAGTTGTCACATCTTGTGCTCAGGGGCAGGACATCGGTTTCTAGAGGTAACTTCTGCAGCTTCTCCTTGCCTGCTGCACAGGACGGGAGCGGGCACTGTGTGTCCTGGCCCGGCCCCGCCCACTCTACCAGGTGCACAGCAGGACCAGCTGCCGTGGCTAAAGCTCAGGTTTAGCAGGTCCTCTGTCACTCCAGGGCAGCCCACTGCTACCACGGGCTCCAGGGCCACGGCTCTCCCGCGAGGGCCCCGGTTCAGGTTCCTATCTGTCCCCAACCACCGTCCTGGCAGGC
>NC_043714.1:75848371-75889999 GCF_006229205.1 Suricata suricatta
GGGGGGGGGGGGGGGGGGGGGGAAGCAGGCTCCCAACCTGGAGTTCTGCGGGACAGGGACAAGCACTTTAGTCCGTTCACTCTGAAGACACCTAGAACGACTTCAGATTCGGTTCCGTGAAACAGAGCTCCCGTCCTAACTCCAGACTAAACAAGTTGTAACCTTCACTTTCCCCTCAAAACACTAAAAGCAATAAACACACAGACACTTCCCTCTGTTTCAGGTTTTGTTTTTTCATTATGCTCCCATATTGTGTTCTGTCCTATTTCTTAGAACTCCTGCACGCCTCCCTGCTGAGTCTGATTGGCAGCCAAGATTACAAATATACAAGGATTTACACATTCGATGCTCAGTACATACACTCAGTAACTTAAATACTTTTGAGAACCAAAGATTTGGTTCTGGATAACTGAAAAATAACTTGGAGAACTCAGTATTTAGTAAGGAATGCATACTCAGAAAAACCTACACTGTTACCCAATGGAAATGTATTCATGTATTATTTCTGGGATATGTATATTTACAAAAGTGACTGTCTCGGGGCGCCTGGGTGTCTCAGTCAGTTAAGCATCCGGCTTCGGCTCAGCCATGATCTCACGGTTTGTGGGTTCAAGCCCTGCGTCGGGGCCAAACTATCAACCAGCAAAACTGTACCAATTGTCCTTGGCACATGACATTTGAGAGTGTCCTTCACCTGACGCCAACGCTGGATAAAATCAATCCTGAACGTTTATCAGTGTGATGGGCCACAAAAGGTGGGGGACACTTCACTGTTGTCCTGGATTACACACAAGTGAGATGAGCCTGTAGAAGTTCTTTTTATGATTTCACTTGGTTCACCTTGGTCACTCATCTTTTAGACAACGCTCTGGGAAGAACCAATGACCGCTCCACGGGCAGAAAGAAATCCTGCAGACAGACCTTGCCTCCGTGTTCATTCACTCACCGGGCCAGGGAACATGTGTGCGCCTCGCCCGCGTGGTGGCAGCACCGCGACGAGGGGTGTGCCGGAACACGTGCCCCCAAAGCCTTGGTCTAGAAGGAGGGAGGTGCCGGACACAAGCCCGGGAGTGGCCTGTGCGCAGGGGACTGGCTGTACGTCCCGCTGTCTCCCCACTGCAATCTGCAAGGTCTCGATGGCGAGAGGAGACGCCTAAAGCCACACACTGTTCTTGATGACGCTCCTCTTTCACCTCCTCCCAGGAGGCACCAGTGCGATCGTCACGCGGGCTTGTTTGTTACAACGCGGTTCTTTCTCTGTGTGTCTTTCAGACGCTCTTCACGTTAAGGAAACCAGCAGCTCTTGCTGTCCTCTGATCCCATGCGCACAGGAGGGGCCCTCCGGGCGGTCGGCTGCCGCAGACAAGGGGCGGCAATCCGAGCCCCGCTCTCCAACAGCAGTGCCTCCCTCCTGCCGGCTCAGCACGCCCCCCTGTCGGCCCACAAGCCCTCCAGCCAGAGCACCCCTGTGTCCGTCTGCTCCCTGCTGCTGCCGGAGCAGACGACCAACCACCACAAACTTCTGAGCTTAAGGCAGCACACACCTTTGCTTCTCAGTTCTGTGAAATCCTAAGCCTGAAATGGGAATCCCTGGGCTAAAATCAAGGTGCTGGCAGGGATGTACCGCTTTCTGGAAGCTCCAGGCTGGCCTTGTCCAGCGGCTAGAGGCCCCTCCGTGCACCTTCAGAGCTGGCAGAGCTGTGTCAGACCCTCCTGCCACAGCTCCCCCCCTCTGACCACAGCCAGGAAAGGTCTGCAGCTCATAATCTCCCTTCTCAAGGCCCTTCATGTGGGTCACATCTTCCAAGTCCCTTCTGCCGTGGAAGCTCCCACAGGCCCAAGTTCTGGGGATTAGGACGTGCACACCTTTGGGGGCCGTTATTCTGCTCACCACAATCACCATCTCTAAGGCTCTGTGACAGAGAATTCTTTCTCATGCTCTTGCCATCTCCTATTCTTTTTTTTTTTAATTTTTTTTAATGTTTTATTAATTTTTGATACAGGAGAGACAGAGCATGAGAGGGAAAGGGTCAGAGAGAGAAGGAGACACAGAACCGGAAGCAGGCTCCAGGCTCTGAGCTAGCCGTCAGCACAGAGCCTGACGCGGGGCTCGAACCCACAAACGTGAGATCTGACCTGAGCCGAAGTCGGAGGCTTAACCGACTGAGCCACCCAGGCGCCCCTCCTATTCTTCTTAACACAGCTTTTGACTCTGTTTTTTTCCTTAAGGTTTTCCTGTCTAGTTTCTTCCTAGATGACACTATTCCATTAAAGGAACAGTTTAACTGAGATCTCTATAGTCCTTCCCTGGACCAAAATTATTCAAATACACAGTAATCAATGTTCAAGTTTCAAATGCACACTCACCTGATTCTCTATCAGATAGAGAAAGCTGACATTTGAGACACACACAGCGCATCAGTGACAACACCTAGCAATAAACACTGGAGACCACAGGACCACGGCACACAGAGCCCTCCGGCGACCACTGTGGGTGAGCTCAGGGAAGACGGCCCACGCACAGCGGCTTGCAGAGCTCCGAACGGCCGCAAACTCACAGGATCCCAAACTCCCAAACTGTCCCTGTGCTTTCCACTCCCATCCAAAAACGGACTTTAAGGTGATGAGAATGGGGGCACCTGGGGGCTCAGTCGGTTGTGTCTGACTTCAGCTCAGATCATTATCTCACGGTTCATGGGTTCAAGCCCTGCATCGGGCTCTGTGCTGACAGCGCAGAATCTGCTCCGGATTCTGTGTCTCCCTCTTTCTCTCTGCCCCTCCCCCACTCATATTCTCTCTCCCTCTTTCTCTCTCATTCTCTCAAAAATAAACAAAAATTAAAAGAGTTTGATCAGAATGTTTCTTTCTACGGTTACTCCTCCCACTCCCTGCGTGGTTACAATAGTTGGTCCTGCTCGCCCCAACTACATTCACCACTTAGCAAACTGCAAGACTGAACTCACTGTGTTCGTTCACTCTTGCAGGTGCAGGCACTGACGTCACCTTTCTCCAGGGGCTCAGGATGAATACTGAGGCCTCAGAGCATGCTATGCAGTTAGAAAAGCACGTTAAGCACATCAGTGAACTCTGAGACCCTTTGCGCATAATGACAATACTGCCCAACAACCCAACCGCTACTGACTGCAGCAGCTCTGCACCGGACTTGCCTCGAGTTGGTGACTCGGTACAAAATGCATCGTGCAGGCCCTGTGACCTACAGAAAATAGCAGTAAGGTAGGAATGAAGGTTTGCCAGAAGCTTCAGTAAGGTGGCCAGGTGACCTCTGTCAATTTCTTTTATGGGTACTAGTCTACTACTTTATACTTCTGCAACCAATTTTCCCAATTTATATTTCTTTCAGAAGTGCTCCGTTTCACCTAGGATTTCATGTAGTCATTCAAAAAGGGTCTCTCAAGTACATGATGTGTGGCCGCTAGGCCCCAGAGACACAGGTGACAAGACCATGGAGCAGAAAGGCCCTGCTGTCACAGAGTCTACGCAAAGAAAACAGAATAAAAGAGGAAACAAATCAAAAAACAAGACAATCTCAGTAAGGTGAAATCACGTGAAGAAAACATAACAAAGTAGGTGCCGGGCAGCAGAAAAGGTGAAGAAGAGGGAGCATTCGTGGGCCAGGAGGCCGTGAGGACGATCACCGGAAGTAAGAACAGAAGGGGTAATAAGGAGCCAGATTCTGCAGGTCTGCGTAGGCACCGACGGGGTCCGGCCGTCCACGGAGAGAACGGGGAGCTGCGTGTTAGAGAAACAGCCCAGGGAGCAGAAAGTCCACGGGAGTGAGCCAGAGGACAGACGGTCACGGGCAGCACAGGGAGACGCCAGAGGGGCTTTTGAACGACCTGAGCGTTCACCCTAAATGAGACAGGAAGCCCTGGGAAGGTTCCATGGGGGAGTGAGGTGCCCTGGCTGTCACCTGGCTGCTGGCTTGTGAAGAGACTGGGGTGGCGGGGGGGGTCATGCCAGGGATGGCGGGAGGCCATGGGTGATGCACATGGAGAGGGTGGCGGCTGGGAGGCGGCATGGCAGCAGAGGTGAGAGGAACCGGGCAGATCCTGGGTGTATCTGGGAAAACGTGTAGACAGAACTAGCTCATGTTCTGGACGTCAGGTTTACGCAGAGGAGGAGCAACAGATGATTCCAAGGGACCCAGGTCCCTGAAAGAAGGGGAGCCTCCAGACAGACTCGTGGATGGTTCTCTTGACATCAGAGCGTAAAGATGGATAGGGGCACAGCTGGGCGGTGCCCAGGTCCTAAGATCAGAGGGAGACCGGTTGGAACGGGGCAGGGGTGTGGCAAAGGCAGAGCTGGTAACCTTGGCCACGGCCTGAGGAGACCATGAAGACGCAGGGAAGGAGCAAGGGGGGTACGTGCAGGCCGCCGCCCACGTCCCCTCGGCACTTCCTCCTGGGCTCCCGGGTCTTCATGCCCCGTTACGTCTCCCAACTGCTTCCTCCACGGCGGCCTGTGGGACCAGGGCTCCCCTCGCTGTACGTCTTCACGACCGGTGCTTTGTCTGCAAGGCGTCCGAGCTGCAGGGCACCTTCCTGAGCCCTCGGAAGGCGCTGGTCCAGGGCTGCCGCCTCCAGCGCTGCTGGTGAAAAGTTCACTGTAAACGTCGTTCTTTTCTCCAAGTGGGGGACTCTGACAGGATGTGGAATTTCCCACCCACCCGTGTAGCCCTGACACACCCCTGCAATGCTTCTAGACAACCGATCGTGTTCGATACAGTCCATCGTGGAGTAACCTTGACTCTTCTGGGCTGACCCCACTGAGTCTGGGCTGAGCTCCAGACATGCCGGGCACAAGCTGCCGGCACCGAGCCCAAACTATGGCCAAGGTAAGTGACGCCAGCCCCGGGGGCTGCCGGTGACCCGGAGGCGGGCTGTGTCAGGCCCCCTGCACCGCTCAGTGACCACGGCCTGGTCCGGGCGGTGCCTGAGGTGACGACGCCGACGAGCGTGCCCGCGTGCCCGCCGCAGACTCCTGGCCTCCTCACACTCAGGAGCTGCCGCAGGGGCCGCTGACGGCCTGGCCGCGAAGCCTGCCCTGCGCCCCGAAGTCGCCTCCAAGAAGGAGCTTCCCCTGTGGCTGCTTCATCCACTCTATCAACTGTGGGCTCCCACAGGTCCTCTCAACCACCAAACGTGTAAACTAATTAAAATATAATTCGCACATACATGTAAAAGGAGTAAAATGTATTAACTGCAGCAGGAGAAATAATGACTTAGGACAAGAATCCAGTATTTTCCTGGCGAAAATACATCTTTCAACGCCTCCGAAGCTTGCTGTTCTTCTGAGTCCAGCCGTCTCTCTGACAATCGCTCCCTACAGAGAACAACTGTCTAGCAGAAATAAAATGTAAGCCACATGTGTTATTTTTAAATGTCTAAAAAAAGGTTAAAAGAAATGGATTATTTCAATTTTAAGAAAGTACTGAACCCACTGGGTCAAGAACGTTATACTTTCAACAGGCGATCATAACAGATCACTGATGAGAAAGTGTACGTTTGTTTTTCATACTAAATCCTCGCACTCTTGCAGTTTCTACTCACAAAACAGCGGCTCAGGCCAGCTGCTGCCCGTGTCTACAGTACCAGGCGGCGCAGCGACAGAGGGTCTGAACCTAATTATTCGGTCCCTTAGGATCTTAGGAAGCTGTGTCCTTGCAGAAAACGGGTGGCCTGGCTTCCTCTTTGCTGCCATTCGTAAACGGTCCGTTTACTTCTGCCGAGTGCCTGCACGCCGACTCCTAGCTCACCCCCACCCCGTCTCTGTTGTAGGTCATCAGGCCTCGGATGCGGCCGTGGGCCTTCCACGGCGCGCCTAACAATACGTGCCGGTCCCTTCCTCCAGGACGTCCTTCGGGCGCCCCTCGGGAGGAAGAGGTCACTACCCGCCCCGCAGCGCCAGTTTGCTCGGTTGCGCAAATCCTCTCATCAACTAATAACACTGCACGTGCAAATGTTACAGTCTTAAACAAAAGGGGGTTGTGAATAAGTCACCTTCTATCACAGGAAAAGCTGCAGTGAACCAATGCCAATTGAGATTACTTTTGCCTCAAGCTGAAAATCAAGACCTGATGGGAGTTATTAAATCTTAAAACATTTATCACTTGCTAAAAAATAAAACCACCTCGCTTTCAGCCACATGGATTTGCTTGCACTGATCTTCCCAAAAGTTCAACAAATATGTTCTCCTAACGTAGGCACGTGAATCTGGTTTAAATTTTTCTTCACAACATACATGTTTTGATGTCTGGTAAAGGTGTAACATTGGCTAAAGGCTTGACATGTGCCCGGTGATCTCAAGCCTCATGTGTGCAGCACATCTGATACGAACACACCTTTGTCGTGGAGCCTTCCCAGGGTACATTTTGAGATGTAACCAACCTTGAACATTTGCTAAGTTTCTTGTCAAATTGACAGCGTTGAAAGGCTCCCTCCTGGACAAAGGCTGTGAGGTTTACTAGTAAGGCTGACGCAATGCTTTAGGAAACGTCCGCACGCAGCGTAACTGGATTCACAAAGACCAGCACATCCGCTAAGAGCCTACTCGTAAATGCTTTCTCTCCAGGATGAACAGTGCCATTAGGGTAGAACACAGGCTGCCGGCCTTTCTACCAAGTGACTGTGTTTACAAGGGTCAATGTAAAACAAAACTACAGGAAAACTAGAAAAAGCCATCCAACTTCATAAAAAGTTTGTAACAAGAGACTATTTTACCTCAATTATGGCACATGAATAGATGTTAGTACATATTTAAATACTGGATGAATTCTTCTCCTCTGAATAATCACTCCATCTGAACAGTCACTATTGCAATGTTGCAGAGGTAACAGAAGCACCACACAGAACTCAGATGTGATGCTGTGCCCTTAAATCTAAATTCTGCCGATCCCTTCAACTTCCTTAAAAATACTTAACGCAAGTAAGTTCAAGAGTAGAAAATTAATTAGCTTCCGTATGACAAAAAGACAGGGCAGAAGAAGGATGTGTCTGTCCATCCTGGCACTGGCCGCCGCCCCCCTTGAAGACGGACATGGACTGAGTAGAGGGGAGGGAAGGAGGAGGCGTTCTGTCACGCTTGGCCCAAGTGACCACCTCCTGGAGCTCTACGTCCTGAACTCAGTGTTCAAAAATCCCAGCGCCACCCTCGCGGGGCTCACACTCACCGCCCTCCACCTCCGATGGCGCCGCTCCCTGCTCTCGCCCACCCGCACGCCCGCTGCTCGCTGTGCCCACAGGCTACCTCCTAGGCTCAGCAGTGCTCACGGGCCTCCCGCCACCAGGGGGCCCTGGGACGCGCACCCGGCACGGACCGCACCCCAGGCCGCGGGGGACTCCCCAGTAGGACGTACATTGTACAAGCAAGGCCCCTTCGATCCCAGAACCAGTGACAAGTGTCTGGTATAACCTATCAGTTCTGGAAGAGTCTATCCTATTTTGAGTCATGCAGATACCTTCAAGATTCATCTTCGAGGACATAATTTATTTCCTAAGCATTAGAGTTTATTTTAATTGCTTTGTTCTCTTGTATCCTAAAGAGTTAAGAAAAAATATAGGAGAGAAAAATGCCATGTCAATGGCATTACATGAATAATATATGGTTCAGTTACTACTTTCCTATGAAAGTTTACAATTAAAACTCTGGTCAGTTGCATATCAACGAAATAAATATTATAAAGAGAAAGTTAACATCTCTGTAATCTGAGAATAAAAATTTTTATCGATTTTTGGTATGTGCCACTAACCCCCGTGCCTGTCTAACGTGTCCCGGGTAGAGCGCTTACCCGGACGTCGGTGGCATCTCCGTGCCTGATGATACTGGCCCAGGTGGCCGGCTCGCTGCTGTTCTCAAAATAATGAAAGACCTTCAACACTCGCTCCATTGCCCCGGGGGAGCGTTCCACTCCTGTACCCAGATGAGTCTTGGTACTCGAATTTGGGGTGTGATTCAAGTTTGGGTCAAGGTAAGCAGCTGCCATTATTTTGCTTGATGCTATGTATCTGTCATACTCTGTAAGAGAAAAAAAAAAGTCAGCGTACAATATTTGAGACCTAGTAAAATGCGGTTAAGATGAATGAAAATGTGATACACTGATCCTTACATTAACACCACTGCTCTCTGCTCTTGCCCTGCGGTGTGTTACACGCCCGAGGGAGCGTCGGGAGAACGCGCGCCCAGCCTACCAGGACCCTCAGGGCGCCCCCACTCCTAGGGCGCTACTGACTTCCCAGCAGCAGAGTAAACCTCTGGCGAGTGTTTACTAGCACATTAAAAGGCCAGGGGTCCTAGTTCAGCTCTGTTAAAAATTCACTGTGTTACTTATAAATGATGTAACTTAACCATTACACTGTTGCTAGATAACGTTTATAAATGTATGATCTTTTGAAAATCATAGCCTTTAAATCTGTGGGGAAATCTCGTAGGAAAGCCAAATAGGTTAATTTTGCTGCCTACTACTGCAAACTTCTAATGTGAGATACAAGTTCTTTCTTGTCTATAAAGAAATAAAAATTCAGTGAGAAGTCACCACATGTACTAGGCACTGTGGTGGAAACCTGTGGGTCCAAACCCAGTCCTCCCAGTACCCAGTCTCTCAGCAGGACAGTCAGACATGTCACAACTGGAAACAAAGCAAAACCAGAAAGTAAACAAACAAATGTTCACTGGTGAGACAGGAGGACTTCCAGGTGAGCGGGAGGGGGCAGCTCGGCCAAGACCAACACCTCACTGAGAAAACTCAGACAAGTCAGATTAACACCCAGCCCAAACAGTATTTGGAGACTGAGGCACTGTGAGGCAAGCCGGACAGCAGGGGACACAGATGGAGACGTGGAGAGAGGACTTTTACCAGAGGGCATTTGCCAGTTCTGGGCCTTCAAGGGCCTAAAATCAAGAAAACGCCGCGGATGAGAGAGAAACCAACTGAGACTTGGCAGCGAGAGACCAAGCTATGAGCACAGGGCCCCCAGGACTCCAGTGAGCAGGACGGAGTGGAGCGCAGGGTCACACTCTTTGCTGGCTGTTGCCTATGACAGTCACCAATCCCGAAACTAAGCCCAGAGGGAGCCGGCAGCAGCTGAGCCGGGACTCTGTCCGGCTAGACCCTCCCAACCTCAGCCGGGACAGAAGACACGGAGAGCATGACCAGTGACCTCAGTCTACCCAGCAGAAAGCAGTCCTCCTGGCACAATTCACCTCCGAAGGGAAACGCCCACTAAATACGCACATGAGGCCTTCGCTAAAACCAACCCTACACCCGGTGAAGGAGTAAGGTCCAAGAAATACCAAAGGACTAAAATTATTCAGAGTACATTCCGATGTCTACCATTAAGCTGGACAACAAAGTAATTATAAAATCCCCAACTGTCTGGAAATTAAGCAAGGTACTTCAAGTAACCCATTAGCCAGAACTCAAAATATTTTGAATTCGAGGATACAATTAAAAGAAAGATCAACACTACATGTAGACAGAGCTGTGCTTAGATTAAAGTTGATGCTTTTTCTCAATGTTTATTTTTAAGTAATCTCTACATCCAATGGGGGGCTTGAACTCACAACCTCGAGATCGAGAGTTGCACGCCCCACCAATTGAGTCAGTCAGGGACCCCTAAAATCTATACTTTTAAATGCACATATTAGAAACAAAGACTGGAAATTAATGCTTTAACTCCAGATCTCACAATACAACTTGGAAGCCAAGCAAAATCAAGGTTGTTTTGAAAAGAATAAATAACACAACTGACCGCATCCGGCAAGAAGACGGGTCAAGGGAAGGAGAGGAGGACGGAGCACAGGGAGGCGGCAGCACAGTAAGAGGCAGTGACAGAGGACGGGTGTTAGCAGGAAAGTACCGCGCGCCTTCACGCCATGGGAATCCGAGAGGCGAGATGCACACACAGCTCGGGGCATGGAAGGTGTCAGAGCCGCCAAGTTTTCTGGCTGCCTCGGGCAAGGACTATCACTCTCCGGGGAGTGAACCAGTAAACAAGATTTGCATCTGGAGGCTGGAGATTGCCATTTCCTGGTCAAAATAATTTGGCGTCTTGCTGCGCCAGACACGGATTTGGCCAAGGTGCACAAAAGATCAAAACCGCATTTTGGATTATTCAGCGCTAGCTCCCCCTCCCCAGCATTGCAGAGGCAAGTCTGGGCGCTTCTTTTGATATGCATTTGACTCTGTTTACCTGGTAACCAACCTGGGTCAGTTCCCCGCCCCAAATCGCTATTTAAGAGACAATGTTTTCTGGGATAGGGGAAGAAGAAGAATAAAGAACAGAGGCTTGATCGGAAACCTTGTGCTGTCTTCACTCTCTGCGTCCCCCCCGCCCCCCTCCTGCCCTGTTTTTCTCTCCCTCCCTCAGGAAAAGAACCCGCGCCGATTCTGACATCTCTTACCTACCAGTGATCTGTAGACTGAGTTTGTACTTTGTATACAATTACGCACAGCTGATACATGTGTTCAAGTAAAATCTGAACCATTCTGCTGAGGACTAGTATCATTTAACTAAACCACAGAAACGGAGATCTGTGCATTCTAGAACCATGCCGAACACGGGCTGCCCGTATAACATGCCAACTAATGTCTTTATGTAAAAGATTGTTTTGGGGGGGCCTGTGGGTGGCTCGGTTGGTTAAGCATCTGACTCGATTTCAGCTCAGGTCATGAGCTCACGGTTCATGAGTTCAAGCCCCACATCAGGCTTTAAACTCACAGTGCGGAGCCGGCTTGGGATTCTTCCACTCTCCCTCTCTCTCTGCCCCTCATACTTGTTTTCTTGCTCTCAAAGTAAATAAATTTTTAAAAAAAGATTGTTTTGTGAATTTCAGATAATGTGGCAAACTATACAAGTCACTTTATTTGAGGTATTACTGTAAAAATTTTAATGTTATATTTCTGATAATACTCAACATTAGTTTTAAAAATCAACTTTAAATTAATTTCTAAGATCATTAATATTGAGACCTGGAAAGTAATCAGTGAATAATTTTTGGAAACTTAAAAAAATCCTCTTACTCACATTTTGCCTATTGAAACATATCTGTTACTGCGGCACCTGCGGGGCTCAGTCAGGTCTTGATTTCGGCTCAGGTCACGATCTCAGGGTTTGTGGGACCGAGCCTCCATCGGGCTCTGCGCTGCCAGCATGGAGCCTGCTTGAGATTGTCTCTCTCCCTCTCTCTGCCCCTTTCCTGCTTGCTTGCTCTCTTTTTCCCTCTCTCAAAATAAGTAAATAAATCTTTAATAAATAACATCTGTTACTCATAAAACCCCCTTAATAAAGTGCTGATAAGATGAATAGGGTTTTTTTTTAACATATAGGTTATTGTCAAGTTGGTTTTCGTATAACACCCCGTGCTCTTCCCCACAAGTGCCCTCCTCCATGACCATCAGCCCCTTCCCCTTTCCCCCCCTTTCCCTTCAGCCCTCAGTTCCTTTTCAGTATTCAATAGTCTCTCATGATTTGCCTCCCTCCCACTCCCTAACTCTCTTTCCCCCTTCCCCTCCCGATGGTCCTCTGTTAGGTTTCTCCTGTTGGACCTATGACTGCAAATATACGGTATCTGTCCTTCTCCGCCTGACTTATTTCACTTAGCATGACACCCTCGAGGTCCAGCCACGTTGCTACAAATGGCCAGATTTCATTCTTCCTCATTGCCATGTAATACTCCATTGTGTATATAAACCACATCTTCTTGATCCATTCATCAGGTGATGACATTTAGGCTCTTTCCATGTTTTGGCTATTGTTGACAGTGCTGCTGTGAACACTGGCGTACATGTGCCCCTGTGCCTCAGCACTCCTGCATCCCTTGGGTAGATCCCCAGCAGTGCTATCACTGGGTCATTGGAGAGTTCTACTGATAGTTTTCTGAGGAAGCTCCACACTGTTTTCCAGAGCGGCTGCACCAGTTTATATTCCCACCAACAGTGTAGGAGGGTGCCCGTCTCTCCACACCCTCGCCAGCATCTATAGTCTCTTGATTTGTTCATTTTCGCGACTCTGACTGGCTTGACGTGGTGTCTCAGTGTGGTTTTGATTTGTGTTTCCCTGATGATGAGTGAGGCTGAGCATTGTTTCATGTGTCTGTTGGCCATCTGGATGTCCTCTTTGGAGAAGTGTCTATTCATGTCCTCTGCCTGTTTCTTCACTGGATTATTCATTTTTCGGGTGTGGAGTTTGGTGAGTTCCTTGTAGATTTTGGATATTAACAGGCAACCAACAGAATGGGGAAAAATGAATAGTTTTAAAATGAAAGTTAAACATGTTAAGTGCATCATAACCTACTCGCTCATATTTAAACTCAGAAAGACAGAGATATATTAAAGTTACTAAAGAAGGACAGACTGTGAATGATGACAAAGAAAAACAAGATCAAAAGACGTGATACACACCAGCTACTTGGTAGTCAAATGGCCACTGGACACAACCGTGATCTCTTTCCTTATCTTATAAAAAGAGGAAAACCCAGAAATAAACGAAAATAATCTTTTCCATATATCTAATTAGCTCAACTCCCACAGCAAATGCTAAAGAGATTCTGTCCTGCGACCCAGATGGAAAACTGATCATTTCCTTTCTTAGTATTACAGTAACTTCCTATGTTGGGCATTTCTAACATTGCCAAATCCTTCTCATATCTGGACTTGGGGAAAAAAAAAAAAACCGACTATGCTTTACAAGTGCTCTGTCAACCCAGAATGTTAAATCACTAGGGTGCTCTCTGTGCCGGACCCCCTGCACCGACCACTGTGCTGTGGAAGCCACGGCCATGGGCTCAGGCGGCTGTGCTGACGGCCCCTGGGGCACCGCCCTCCCACTTAAGGTTTAAAAGTTAAAAATCTATAGCATCTGGAGATAGGCTGTCAAGGTTGTTTATGATTTCAGCATGCTATGTAAACAAAGGGATTTTCTCTGTTGACACCTCTAATTAAACATGGGACAGGAAAAATGACTTACTTGAGGCCATGTTTTAGGCCACACGGCCTGTGCCTGAAGCCTGCACTGGCACCTGTGCCTGTACGAGGCACATCCCGGACCCGGAGGCCAGACACACGGGCAGTCTTCCTGCTCCACTACTTCCGGTCTCCGGAGGACAGCTGTCCAGCTGCATGTGATGAATCCGGAAGGACTTAAATCAGACCACGCAGCTGGCCCGAACAAGAGCGGGTGACAGGGGACATCCTATCTTCTGTTGGTTCAGTCTACTCATCCGTCCCCAGCCGTCCCTGTCCTCTCTGCCCCATCTTTTCCTTTCCCTGTTTTTCCAGAACAACCATATTAGCCGACAATCTGTCCAACTGCCTATTTGGTTCTCTATCCCTAAAACTTTCGTTTTCTTTTTTACATGTTTATTTATTTTTGAAGGGGCGGGGGAGGGGAATGAACAAGCAGGGGAGACGCAGAGAGTGAGTGCCAATCAGGCTCTGCGCCGTCAGCCTCGAACCCTGAGATCATGACCTGCGCCGCAATCAAGAATAAACACTTAACTCACTGAGCCACCCAGACACCCCGTCACTAGGACTTTCTAGCAAGAACCTTGGAACTAAGCCTGTGAACCCAAACGGCGCTGTATTTCACCCCAAAACTGAGAACCGCTTCTCCTTTGGTCTTCAGCACCAGAATGTTTTTAACCCCAAGACACCTCACTGGGCTCTCGGCCCCCAACTAAGCAATGGTGCTGATGGGTCCCTGAGCCCCCACAGAACTCGGGGACCACGAGGCACAGGAGAAAGCACGAGCCTGAGTGCCGACAGCCTGGGCCAGCACGCCTCCTCACAGAGCGACACGGCCGCGCACCGTTCTCTCAGGCGTCGGCGCCCCGCCCAGACCAACTCCGTGCAGATGGTTAAACACCAGTTGTCACGGGCAATGTATCTGTAGCCTCTCAAAACGGAAGCACAGAACTAATGACTCCTTGTCAAGTCAAATGGCTGTCCCATGCGTACCGGGCTGAAGTGAACTAACTCTCCAGTTACGTGCGTCTTATTAGCAGTTGGGTTGGAATCCTGGGAAGGGGCTGAAAACCGAAGCTCCGCAGCACGCACGAGGACTTGTACGCGGGCCCCGAGCCCCCACGCCGGGCACGGAGCCGCTCACTGCGGGTGTGCCAGCCAGTCCAGTGCGCACGGCAAAGGCTCGGCTCGCCAGCAAAATTCACTGGCTCATAGTCTTAGATGTTCTCGTTCCTCTTGACGACTCACTGGACAGCCAAGGCGGACCCGTGTGACGGGTATTCTGGCTATAGAAGTCACAGAAGGTGAACTCATGGATGGATCACCCCCCAAAAAGTCCACTTTGGAATCCAAGAGGGACCAACCTGATCCAAGGGGCTCTTTCAGGCGTCAGCCGACTAGAAGCCAGCTGTAACGGGGTCCTCCCAGTTTCCTGTAAGTGTCGTGGTTCCAACTTCCTCTGCTGGTGGACAGCTAGGTTCTTAAATTAGGTAATGAAGCCACTGTGTTGAGCTAAGTAAGATCCAATTAAAGCTAGAGCAACAAAAGGAACTGAAATGGACAAAAAGGGGGTTTAGAGAAACCCTGAGGAGGAAAACAGCCCAGAAGTGGCCCAACCAAAGAAGGGCTTCCAAGAGGACACTAGCCAAAGTCACACACACTCCACTGTTTCCAGGAGCACCTGCCTTCCCAGACTGCCTCCACGTGCTCCAGGCAAACTCCAATAAACTGCAGCCAGTCACTCAGATGGCATATCAAGACCCAAACGTAGGGGCACCTGGGGGGCTGAGTCGATTGAGCATCCAACTCAGCTCAGGTCATGATCTCAGTTTGTGGGTTCAAGCCCCATGTCAGGTTCTGCGCTGACCGCTCAGAACCTGGAGCCTGATTCAGATTTTGCGTCTCCCTCTCTGCCCCTCCCCAACTCGTGTGCACGCACATGCTCTCTCCCACTCTCTCAAAAACAAACATTAAAAAAATTTTTTAAAGACACAAATGTAAAGATGTTGCTTAATAATCTCATCTTCTCTAACAGAATAGCAACATTTAGTAATATGAACAGATGCACAAAGCAGCCTATCCATACGGCAGAACCCTGAGCCACAGACAGAATGAAGCACTGATACCTGACGACACAAATAAGCCTTGACAACGTCACAGTAAGTAAAAGAAGCCAGAGAATGGGCCGTATGCTGTATGATCCATTTCTATGAAAATTCCAGAAAAGGAAAATCCAGGCAGACAGAAAGTAGATGAGCGCTTGCCAGAGGCTGCAATGGGGCGGGGGGGGGGGGGGGGGGGGGGGGGGGGGGGGGGGGGGGGGGGGGGGGGGGGGGGGGGGGGGATGGGCTCTGGGGCCGGACAGTGGTGCTGGGTGTACAGGCGTGTGTGTACTTAAAACCACGGGATGGTACACTCTGAGAGGACAATTCCACATTATGTGAAATTTTCTTATATGAATTTATCTCAATTAAAAAGAATATTTTAAGTATAATTTTTCTATCACTCCAAAACTTTAAAAACCAACAATGCTAAGTGTGGCAAAGACGCGGAGCAGCTCAAGCTTTCACACGCCGCCGGC
Organism: Suricata suricatta; assembly: GCF_006229205.1. NCBI lineage: Eukaryota > Metazoa > Chordata > Mammalia > Carnivora > Herpestidae > Suricata > Suricata suricatta. The sequence continues at coordinate 75,863,932 of NC_043714.1, forward strand.
TGGCCCGCAGTTTGCACTCGGACTTTCACACGCCGCCGGCTGGCCCGCAGTTTGCACTCCGGCTGTCACATGCCGCTGGCTGGGCTGCAGGAGTTTCAGGAGCGAGTCCTGCGCTGGCTGAAGAGCCCTCTACGGCGGACCAGCCATTCCACTCTGAAGCGCACGCCAGAGAGAAGCACAGGTGCGTGCTCACCGGCAGACACGTGCACGGTTCGGAGCGGCACCAAGCATGTAGTTCAAGACAGGAAACAACCCAAACATCCATCAAGAGTAAGACAAACTGCAGTGCGCTCTGAAACGGAACGCCATACGGCAGCGGGAAGCGAGCGAGCATTACGCACGACAACATGGATGAATCACACAGACATTACGACGGACAAATGAGATATAAAATTCAAAAACTGGCAAAACTGAGTCATGGTGGCAGGAATCAACGGTGGCTGCCTTCCCAGGGGCCCCGACCACAGGGAGCCACGTGGGGCTGTGGGGCTGGGAACACTGGAGACACTGATGGGGAGGGAGTAGTGAAAAGATTACCAGGGTGCATACGGTATGTCATTGTACAGTACACATGCTTTACTTCAATTACACACCTTTATTCACAGAAATGAGAACGAGAGTTTTTGCCAGAAGACTCTCCTGCGACAACCGGACAAAAGCAACATGCAATACGACAGAGCCCTGGCTAAGATGAGCAGCCGGAGCCGCAGGTACCAACCCCGCACAGCAGCAACTCACACGGGCACATTTATAAATGCCAACCGCTCTTCATTTTCACATTTCTGTCTATGCCTTTTTACTAATTGTATATGAACATGCTATTTTGCAAAATGTAAAATGAGTGACGCTTGCAAATACCAAATTACTGTTCATTTACCATCTATGAAAGGAGTTCTTTATGTACATGTGAACATACATACACACCTACGTACATACTGATGACAGATCTCTCTGAGGATCTGTTAAAAAATATGAACATTTTCAGGAGAAAACGTAGAGATATGAAACCACACATTTTGTATATGACTGCAAAGCTCATGGATCCCTTAAAGCTCATACATGGGCCTCAACTCGATGATCAGCAGTCCAGCCAAGGGAGGCAAATGTCTGTGCCAATACGCGTCACCAATAATCAGAGGTACCATTCTGCGGGTGGCTGTACGCACATGGGAGAACATACATCATCTCATTTAATTTACCACAACTGGTAGACATGCGCGGTGCTTGCTTGGTTATACCGATAGAAGAGCCTAAGATGGAAGACGTTGCTTATTCCAAGGACACCATGCTACTCGGTGGCTGGGTTCTGACACTGTGACCTGGGGCTCTGAACCCCTTTCAGTCACGGCGCCCTGTACATCTAAACACCAAGAAGCCCCTTCGGCCCCGCCTAACAATGTGCTCCGCCCCTGAAGCCCCCAAGCTCAGGGAAGCGGTCTACCGGTCTACTTTACTCAGTACGCGCACACACGCACGCACACACATACACACACACGCACACGCGCGACTGCTCACTACCGCAGTCACGCAGTAGGAGAGGTGCGAGAGCGCACATGGATGGGTGAGTGAGCGGAGGGAAGAGTGTGGTCCACAGCAGACCCTGCTGGGCCTGCACAGGAAGGACAGAGAGGTGCGGTGGGCCCAGCTCATCTTGGGCTCCCACCTCCACGACGCCCTCTGGGACGGACTGGTTGGCCATGGGAAGCGTAAGTCGGCGGGAAGAACTCTATTTCCTCATCATTCAATAGACGGTAGCGAACGTGATCATGAACGAAGCGCGGCTGTTCGGAACGGGTGGACGGGGGGTGGGAGGCTGGCTGGTGCACCCGGGGCGCACGACGTGACCTCCAGGTCTCCTGCAAGCCAGGCCGAGAAGTCCATGCCGGACTCCTAAGTACTTGTATTGAGCACGACCATCATGACGCGCATCCTCAAACACGTCTTTGTTACTAACTGCACATCTCCCAGATGAAAGAAACATGGGTAAAGTATTCTTCCATAATACTGCTTTATAATTAAATTACGTATTTAAAGATGTAAAGTAAAACAATTAAGCCAAGTCCAAAATCAAGCCTACCGTAAATAATTCCTTCTGCGCTTCAGCATTTCTAAGTTTATATTTAATACATTGCACACAGCATCAAAGCATTTTCCTTAGAAGGAGTTCACTCGGTCCCCGCGTGTGCGCGCCTGATCCCAGCTGGGCCACCGGGACCCCGGGCGCCAACCCCCGTCCCCGCGCGGTCCCATTTCCGCTCCAACAAGAGCAGAGAGACCACCATGCAGCAGGAGAACTCGCCAAACTGCACGCACAGGTGCGCACTGGTGGGAAGGGAGCTGCTCCCCGAAAGCTGTTCCTGGAACAGCTGCCGCGGACGATACAGAGCTTCGGTTCTCCTTAAAGAAGTTACGGGGTAAACAGCTCCTCCGGTGTCGAAGGCGCGAATATGTTCACAGGCCACGGAACAGGGACCCTTCTCACAACCTGAAGGCCCGGCACCCCTGGCGGCGGACACTTCGCCGTCACGGGCACGCCGAGACAAAGCAGCTGACAGAAACGCCACCCAGCGTCTCAAACCGGCGTGGAGCAGACAGTCCGACGAGGCTAAGAAGGCTGGCACCGCTCTGCCCAAGCGCTCGGCGGGCGGAAAGGCACCGCCTGCGACAGGAGAGGGCGGTGAGGGTGACGCTCCGGATCTCGCGGAGAACTTCGATGGAGCTTCCAAGAGTGAAGCAAACTGAACTGAGTCCACTTCTGAAGAAGATAAAACTTGAGGAAGTTACTGGGAGATGCTATTTTATATTACGACCGCTTTTTAAAAATTTTGTTCATGGACCTGATAAAACCTAGATCTCTAATATTTATAAGCCCGAGCCCCTGGGACACTGCAGCTCTTTTCAGTTTTTGCTTATACACAATTCATTCTTTGCAGCTAATTAAGCTGAAGAAGCCTGGGAATAAAGTTTGAGATAAGATTAATAAAGTTCTTTGCCTAGTATATGGTTTTATTTTTTATTTCACTGACAGTGATTTGTACACAGAAAGCAAAGTTATTTATAGAAAGCTAATCATGGCATGTAATATGGCTCGTAATCTTCGATGAGATTTGATTAAACATTTTAAAATTCAAAAAAAAAAAAAAAAAAGAACGAACTCAGGGCAAATGGGTGGCTCAGCTGGGTAAGCATCCAACTTTGGATTCTGGCTGAGGGAATGACCTCAGCGTTGTGGGATCAATGAGCCCTGCGTTGGGCTCTGCACTGAGCATGGAGCTTGCTTGGGATTCTCTCCCGGCCCCTCCACTTCCCCTGCTTGCACGCTCTCAATCTCTCTCTGTCTCTCTCAAAAAAAAAAAAAAGTTAAAAGGAAGGCAGGAAGGAAGGAAGGAAGGAAGGAAGGGAGGAAGGAAGGGGGCGCCTGGGTGGCTTAGTCAGTTAAGCACCCCACTTCTGCTCAGGTCATGATCTCCTGGTTCATGAATTCGAGCCCCACGTCGGGCTCTGTGCTGACTGCCCAGAACCTGGAGCCTGCTTCCGATTCTGTATCTCCCTCTCTCTCTTACCCTCCCAACTCGCACTCTTATGTCTCTCTCAAAAATAAATATTTTTAAAAACTTTTAACGAAGATTCAAGGAAAGTCAGCGACCATTTTTCTTGCTCTGGTAACTAAGTGGCACGGTGACAGCAGTCCGTGGAGACACAGAGCATGAGAGGGGCAGATACCGCTTGTCTGACGAAGGGGGATGGGCAAGAAGCAGAAGAGCTGACTCAGTTTGGTCTGTGTTACTGGGTACCACGCGGGCCTAAATGCCTGAAGCCAGGGGAATGGAGTCGCCTGGTGCCTGGAGTGTGGGGTGGGGAGGAGGGCCGGGCATCTGGAAGGTGGCTCTGGGCGAGGGAGAAAAGCCTGGCGGGCCCCATCCGCTCGGAGGCTCGGGGGTGGGGGAAGCAGCTGATCCTCTGACTGGGACTCTCTGAAGACTTTTTAAAAACCCTATAATCTCAGAGCTATACCTGAGTGTTTGTACTCAGAAAGAGACCTACATTCCCCTCTGGGAAAAGGTTGCCACGGGCACTCTCTTTGGGGAGCACTTTGCCTAAGCAGAGCAGCACAGCGCCACGGACCCCCGGCACGGACCCCCGGCACGGACCCCCAGCACGGAGCTGACGTGCTGCGTGTGACACAAGATGCCACGCTGGTCCGCAGAGACGACTGGGCCTCAGGAAGGGGGGCCGCTCCTGAGACAGAAGGGGCCGTGTCCAGACGGGTGTTGGGGGGGTTCTGGAGTTGAAGTAATTATTTATGCAGCATTTAGCATGCCAGGACTCGTCTAAGCACTTGAAAATGAAATAATTTAATCCTCATTATAACCTTATTTGTCCCCACATTCCAGATGTGGGGACACAGAAAAGTGACCTGCCCATAGCCATGCGCCTACTACAAGGACTCAAAGCCACACGGTCTACCTGGAGACCATGAACTTGCTCACCTGACCCTGCTGCTGCTCGGTCTGCTGGGCCTGTGTCTTCTCTCGAAAACCCTCCGGCGATCGGGCCTCACCCCCCCCCACCCCCCGGCAACTACAGCAGAGCGGCAGCAGGATTTGTGACTGCTACTGCACGCGCTCCGTGCCCACGCCGCTCATTCATTCACGCCTGTCCCCACAGGCAAATGAACGTGCCGCACCTGATGCAGTCTAAATAGTATTTCACCAAATATGCGGCTCGGCACTGGACCAGACGTGCGCCCGTGTGTACAGAGATGCGCACATGTGACCACTTACTGACAGCGCTAAGAAGGACGAGAAGACGGCAACAGGAGTGAGGGTAAGGGAGGAGCCGCACTCCCCTCCCTCCCCTCCCACATGGCGGGGAACGGGGGGGGGGGCCCGAGAGCCAGAGCCAGCTGTGGGGCTTCAGGGTCTGGGAACCTGCAATCCGGAAACCCTTGCCCTTTGCTTCCAGAAAATCTTCTTGGATCATGTCTTTGATGATTTAATCCTTCTGTCTCTCTCACAACTCTTGTTACTTGGATACTGGACCTTCTGAATTCATCCTATTTTCTTTTGTTTCTTTAAATTTTTTTTAAATGTTTATTTTAGAGAGAGACAGAGTGTGAGCAGGGGAGGGGCAGAGAGAGAGGGAGACACAGAATCTGAAGCAGGTTCCAGGCTCTGAGCTGTCGTCGGCACAGAGCCCGACACAGGGCTTGAACTCATGAACTGTGAGATCATGACCTGAGCGAAGTCAGATGTTTAACCAACTGAGCCCCCCAGGCACCCCACTCCTATTTTCTTTCTTTTCTTCCGCATTTTTCCTTTCCATACATGTTCTGCAAGGTACCTCCACACTATTTCTCACCGCTTTTACGAAGTTGATGTCTGCTTTGGTACTTTTAATTTTCCTGTTCTTTAAATGTACTTTTAAAAAGAATTCTAGGGGAGTCTAGGTGGCTCTCGGTCAGTTAAACACCTGACTCTTGGTTTCAGCTCAGGTCATGATCTCACGGTTCATGAGTTCAAGCCCCACACTGGGCATCACGCTGTCAGCACAGAGCCTGTTTGAGAATCTCTCCACCCCCCCCCACCCCGTCTGCTCCTGCTCCACTTGCATTGTCTGTCTGTGTGTCTCCCCTCCCCCACCCTCTCTCTCTCAAAAAAAACAAAAAACAAAAAACAAAAAACCTTCTACTCATCTGTATCTTCCCTTAGCTCTCTGGAGATCCTCTACTGAGATTTTAATGTTTCATCTTCTTCTTTCAGCTTCCTTCTGCTTGTCGTTGCTCCAAACTTTTCTCTCTGTTTGGGCTTCACATTTTGAAAGCAAAGGCTGTCTTTATTATTATTTTTAATTGAGACAGCATTGGTACATAACACACAGCACTAGGAGTACAACGTAGCAATCTGGTATCTGTGCACACGAAGGAAATGATCACCGCACAAAGTTGTAAAAAAAAAAAAAAAAAATCCGTTTTCCTGCCGAGAACGTTCAGGATTGCCGCTCCTGGCAGCGCTCAGGTGTCCGGCACCATATCGTTAACTCCGGTAACAAGGCTGCACATCACAGCCCCACGGCGTGCTTGTGGCTGGAATCCGGTACCTCCGGACCCACCGCCTACCCCCTCTGGCAACCACCATTCTGCTCTTTGTATCTAGTTGACCTTGTCCATTTGTTTTGTTTTTCAGGTTCCTCACGTACGTGAGATCACACAGTATCCGTCCTTCTCTGAACTACTTCACAGAGCACAACTCCCTCAGGGTCCATTCACATTGTCGCAAACTGAAAGATTCCGTTTTCCTGGTCAAATCGTATTCCCGTGGGTGGATGGATGGACATGGGGGTGTATCTGTGTGTACGTCACACGGACACACACTCACCACATCTGTGCATCAATTCGCTGGTCACTAGACACCCGGTCACTTCAGGTCTCAGCTACTGGAAATAATGCGACAGTATACATGCATCTTTTCAAATTCATGTTTTTGCTTTCTTTAGATAAATACCTAGTTGTGAAATTGCTGGATCATATGGTTAATTCTACTTCTAATTTTTTGAGGCGCCTCCAGAGTTTTCCACAGTGGCTGCGCCACACACGCCGCCACCAACAGTGCGTGCGGGCTCCCTTTCCTCCACGCCCTCAGCAACCCTGGTCATTTCTTGTCTTTTGATAACAGTCACCCTGACCGGTGTGAGGGGGAGCTCAGTGTGATTTTGAGTTGTATGCCCCTGACGATGAGGGATGCTGAGCATATTTTAATGTGCCTACTGGCCCTCTGGATTTCTTCTTTGGAATAATGTCTACTCAGATGCCCATTTTTCAATGAGATTTACTTTCCTTTTGGCATCCAGTTGTACGAGTTGTTTGTAGAGTTTCACTATTAGCCCTTTATCAGAAATACGATTTGCAAGTATCTTCTCCCAGTCCAGAGGGTGCCCTTCGGTTTGGCTGACGGTGTCCTTGCTGTGCGGAAGCGGCTTGGTTTGACGTGGTCCCGCTGCCCGGTGCTGCCCCGCTGCAGAGGCTCTTTAAATACCTGGTGGTCACGCAGCCCTGGACACACGGGTGCCCCGACGACCCGTGTGCTCAGCCGCTCGGTAGAGACCCCGGAACGTCAGAATCCGTCCTCTGTCTTGGCGCAGTCTCCTCGGGGAGGGACGTCCCATCCGCTGCCAGGGCCGGGGGGGCAGGGAGAAAGCGTGCACGCCTAACGCCACGTGATCCCAATTACGAGGGCAGGAAGCCCTGTCCAAAGTAGAGCTGTTACACTACAGATGCAGACAACCCACAACGGGGATGGTGACTCATTCCAACGGCCCCCCAGCCGCTGCGACAGCAGAGGCTCCGCGGGCCGGCGCCCCCCTCAGAGCACTGAGACGGGCGACCTCTGCCCCGAGCCTCATCTACTCTCCCCGGGCAAGACGCCCTGGACAGGCCGGGGCCGCCAAAACGTCACTCAAATCCCACCAACTTTCAAAATAACGAGCCCAAAATAATCCTGCGCCTCCAAGTGAAGAAGGCTGGAGTGACTACAGACATGTCTCCCCAAAGACGCCACCCGCAGTGACTTCTGAGCAAGACCTTGCCCGAGAAGCAGTGCATATTGCTCAACAAGGCTGAAAACTGTGCTTGGCCTCCCCACTCACCACTGTGGAGTAACCCTTAAGTTTCCAGCGGTTTCTTGTCTGTGAAGAGGAAGTAGTAATAAATGTGAGGTCCTTATTATTAGCAAGACAGATTAGAAACAAAGTTGGCATCCACTACGCGACAGCAGTGGTTAAAAGAAGAAACCGGAATTCTCCAGGCGGATAAAGGGGACACTAAGAGTGCTAAGCCTGTTCTCTAAATGGAAATCCCAGAAGACCCCCCACACCCATTTAACGCATTTGCACAGCCCGTCACAGCCCAGGCAAGCACCCTTACTGTCACAAGACAGAGCTGTATGAATCCCGGCAGAAAAGGAAAAAGCAGACCATCATTCCTACCGTGACGGCATTGGCAGGTTTCGAATATGTAACGAAATCCAACAACCAAATGAAGCACACGTGTTTCTGAGAATTTTCTAGATATATATCTAGGTATCTAGATCTATATATTTCAACATAACATTTTCTGGCCAACATAATTTTAAGGAAAACTCATATTCACATCCCCTAAACTCAGTTCATAACATTAAACAAACGTAGGTATGAAAAAGCCTCAAGCTGCAATCCAAACGAAGTCTGCAGGACGCTGCGGTCACTCTATGTCCAGAAGGGAAGGTGCGTGGAAATCAGGGGACCCCCTGCGGAAGAGACTGCTGCACAGGTCTTTCCTCCAGGGGCCCCCTGAGCCCTCTGACACACCGCCCAGGATGCAAGCGATGGAGGAGGGCCCGGGGGCTCAGTCAGTTAAGCATCTGACTCTTGATTTCGGCTCAGGTCACGGGCTCACAGTTCCTGGGATGGAGGCCCGCGTTGGGCTCTAGGCTGACAGCACAGAGCCTGCTTGGGATTCTCTCTCTCCCTCTCTCTTTCTCCCTCTCCCTCCCTCTCTCCCTCCCCCACTCATCCTCTGTCTCTCTTAAAAATAAAAATAAACATTAAAAACAAAGAATATAAGCAATGGGGGTGTAAACAAAGCTCCGGTTTGAAATGTTTCCACCCGAAGCATCACCCACCGACAGAACCTCAGGGGACCTTCCTGGTGGCAGAGCCACACGAAAGGACCGTGCACGTCCGGGACTTCTCCAGTCCGAGTCGCATGCACGGCCTTCACCACCAAAGCCTCTGCTCCGGCGCCGCGGCCTCCAGCCTCGGTGTTCAGCCTCAACCCTCCTCTTCACTTCCTGGCTCTAGGAAACTGTCTTCTTTATGGTTCCACGTTCTGATCTGCATTTCTTCTAACTAACTCCTTTAACGCTCTGCTACTTCATTATACGTGTAATATCAGGGAATAGCATGCATTTCCCTCCTACAAACTGTTAGCCATGCCTGTCTGGTCATCAAAAAACCAGTATTTTAAGCATCTGAAATCCTACACTTTAGACCTTACTTGTACAGAGTCTCCTCCCCGGGCTACAGGGTTTTAGCAGCCTGATTGAAGGTACTGTGTTGATGTGTAGGGCCTTCCCTTTCCAAACTGAGAACAAGGCGGGGCTTCCAGAATGGCCACGCGCACGGGAGGTGTGTTCACAGCCCAACCCCACTGGCTCTGCTCCGCAGCCTAACGGGAGGTGCACCGCTCTGGCGGGCACGTTCCGCGGCTTCTACGTAAGCGCGCGCGCACACACACACACACACACACACACACGCGCATCCCCGTCCCTGAGCTATGAGTCACAAAGACAGAAAACACCTCCACTGCTGCTCTGTGGCCCTTCCAGACTAACCGCTCCCCATCAAACGGGCCTGCGACTCCAGGACTGCCACCAGAGATCAGGGTCTCCTAGCCCTGCATTCGCTGGTCACGGAAATGGAGATATACGGGGCCACCTCCCAACTGGTTTCACTAGAACGACCGTACCTGACATCAAAATGTCACAAGAAGAAAACAACTTACACACTGATATCCCCCTATACAAAAGACACAGATTCCCTAAACAAAATACAACAAAATACTGCATATTGACTCTAACAATATAGCAACAGGATAATAACTCATGATCAAGTGGGGTTTACCTCAGGAATGCACAGTTGATTCAACCATCAGAATGTTAATCATCCACTATTTTAAAAAACAGAAAGTCTCTATGATTAATACAGAAAAAGCACTTGACAAAAGTCAATACCCTCTCATGATTTAAAAAAAAAAAGCAACTCTCAGAAAACTAGGGGTTAAAAGGAAAATTTTATTCAGAAGCGGTATCTACAAAAACAAAGACAAACTAGGGCTAAATCCTACCTAACACTGAAAGCTTTCTCTCCGGGGTCAGCACATGAGGAGGCCACTGTAATGAAGGTGCCAGTCGAGGCCCGAGGGCAAGACAGGGAAATAAAAGACATTAAGACTGGAGAGAAGGGTTTTTTCAGATTAGGTGATTATAGATTTCTTGGGATTTTCTACTTGCTCAGATAAACCACCAGAACTAATAAATGAATTTGTAGTAAAGGCACAAGAAAAACTAACAAGATAATCCACCTCTACATACTAAGCCAAGAACTGGACAATTAGGCCGAAAAGCCAAAAAAACCGTCCTTTACAACAGAATCAAAGCAGCATGAAGCCCCCACACGAAGATCTCCACGGGACCAAGAGGGCTCCCAGGCCTAGCTAGCCGGACAGGTCCACCAGAAGTCACAGCACTGCCCACGGGTCACTTCCCCCAGCCCAGCGGCGGATTCAACACAGCCCCAGTCCAAAGAGACGAGACCCGGAGTCCGGCAGCTCTGGAAGCTACTGTGACTGGCACAGCGCACCAGGGCGTCCGGCCACAGCACAGGGCCGGCAGTGTGCTCTTCTACTCAGAGGAAACACTTGCCACCGCTGGTCTGTGTTCAACATCAATGCCAGAAACACAACAGGGCTCACTCTGTAGAGCTTTTCAGCAAGAAAGGTATAAAGATGCAAACAATGATCACCCGGAACAGTTGGATACTAACACGTGAACAGAAACCCAAAATCTGTGGGCTAAAGTCAACAACACTACAAAGCTTAAATGAACGTCATCTAAAGGCAAAACGAAAATACTCTGTGCTAATTGCTTTAACAAAGTTAGGTTTTTCTCTTTAACTGAAAACTGATAAAGTTACAAAATACAGAGAAGCTGTTGATTTATAATAAATCCCTAATAGTTTGAACAATTTCTGGTAAATCTGAAATCAAAGATTTGTGAACACTATTTTAAAGTCAAATCAGTGTCAGGCGTCTGGGCAGCTCAGTCAATTAAGCGTCCAACTCTTGCTTTCAGCTCAGGTCATGATCTCATGGTTCATGAGTTCAAGACCCACACCAGGCTGTGCACTGACAGTGCAGAGCCTGCTTGGAATTCTCTTTCTCCCTCTCTCTCTGCCCCTGCCCCATACACCTACGCACTCTCTCTCTCTAATAAACATTAAAAAATAATAATAATAAAAATGGAGCGCCTGAGTGGCTCAGTCAGTTAAGCGGCCGACTTTGGCTCAGGTCATGATCTCAAGGTTTGTGGGTTGAAGCCCTACATCAGGCTCTGTGCTGACAGCTCGGAGCCTGGAGCCTGGAGCCTGCTTCGAATTCTGTGTCTCCCTATCTCTCTCTACCCCCACCCCTCACTTGTGCTCTGTCTCTCAAAAATAAATATTTAAAAATTTTTTAAAAAATAATAAAATCAGTGTCACTAACCACTAAGACACTAAAAAGACGTTTTTTTTAATTGTCACAAAGACCTCCATCGCCCTTCCCATGTGCCTCTGGTGACTTGGACCCTTGTTGCTGCAAGCAGAGCAAGTGACTGAATTCATCACTCTAAGGGTCTCTTCGGTGTGAGGCCGGAGGCACCCCCAGAGAATGGCAGCTGGTGAGCAGGGCGAGCAGGAGGGGGGCCGGGGGCAGATGGGGACGGGTGCCAGCAGGAAGGCCTTCAAAGAGGACCACCCCCCCTCCTCCATCAGGGGCCGGAGGTGGGGGACAGCGGCCACCTCTTCTCCAAACACAAAAAGGAACGGGAAAGAATCCGAGAGACAAACTAGCCAGGGCGGTGGCGGTGACAATGCCCGCGGTGGGGTTGCGGGGCTCCCTGTCTTCTCTGGGTTAGGACGTTGGGAGCACGGGTGGGCCCTGCGCGGAGAACACGCGGCCGGCTGCACTGGGTCTCTGCCGGCACCGCCCGCCCGCTGGTCTTCAGCCCCACACATGGCGCCCGGGGACCCTGTGCTCCACTGCTGGTACAGCTCCTTCGAGCCGGGGCTGCGGCACAGACGGACGCTCAGCAGGCACTGCGCTGACAGCGAGCAGGGGAACAAGTGCCACGGGAGAGACCGATCCCGGAACCCACGCCTGACCGGCCGGGCGGCATCCAGTGGGCTCCAGGAAGACAGAGAGGCCCCGGGGACGGGGAGGCGCAGCGGGGCACAGAGGCAGGCATGGTGTGCAAAGCCCCGTGGCAGGAAGAGGCTCCCAGGGAAGGAGAGAAAGGCGCGCAGGGGGAAGGCTTAGAGAACCTGGGTGGCCGGACTCCCCTACCCTGCCGCCCTCCCTCCAGCCGCCAACGGCCACCAGGAGAAAAGCCCACGTTTCCCTAAACGCTCCACACAAGGTGGTTTCTCAGTGCTCCCCACGCACCCTCAGCACAGAATGCCCTCCCCAGGCATCAAACAGCACACCCACTAGAAAAATGGCCCAGATTTCGCCAATTCAGCGGGGTTTTCTACCCTCAACAACTACTGAGTGCTGACAATCCGTCAGGTTGTGTGGATTCAGAAAGTCGGAAGATGTGAACCTGGCCCACAAGAGGTTTACATCCAAGTAATGGGAGAGAAGCAAATAAATAGTTGTTTGGGGTTTTGTTTTGTTTTGTTTTGTTTTGAAAAATAAGTTTTTTAACGTTTATTTATTTTTAAGAAAGAGAGTGTAAGCGGGGGAGGGTCAGAGAGAGAGAGGGAAACACAGAATCTGAAGCAGGCTCCAGGTTCTGAGCTGTCAGCACAGAGCCTGACACGGGGCTTGAACCCACGAACTGTGAGATCATGACCTCAGCTGAAGTCACCAACTGAGCCAGCCAAGCGCCCCACAAATAAACAGTTGTTGATGAGTCACCAGCTACACCTGTGTGTGCAGAGCTGAGGCACAGACAGCAGAGCCAGCCCAGTGGTCCAGATGAGAGAGAGAGAGAGAGAGAGAGAGAGCGAGAGAGCGAGAGAGAGACACACACACACACACACACACACACACACACACAGGCCCTAGGGCAGAGTACTGAAAGTTTTCCATTTAGAAAGAACGAATGTTCCAAAGCAAAAGAGGCACGAAGAGGCACCCGGTCAGGTCCTGTCCAAAAACTAACGGCAGGCAGCGCCACGGCCAGAGGCAGACGGCGAGGCCAGTGGAGAGGGGGCAGTCTCCAGTAACAGCACTGCCATCAGGGTAGGCAGAGAATAGACTGGAACCAGCTCAGCATTCATTCCTACTGAGGGCCTACTATGTGCCAGGCATTGAGAGTTGTTCCCTCATACAGCTTAGTCACTCTTCTGGAAAGCGTTTAAGCACCTTTTACTATAAATGTACAGATATCTAGATATTTACATAAATATGATCATATATATTACATATATTTTAATCTGTCTTCCCCACGAGTCCATTAGCAACTCAAGCTGTCAGAAGGGATGGCGAGAATCCCAGCGGAGCGGCAGGGGCCCAGGGAAACAATTCCCAGGGAAGCTAGCAGGCCCTGGGAGCCAGACCGAGACCCATCTGTCGAGGGCACTGGGTGCAGAGTGTGCCACAGGAAGAAACCCAAACACCAATCTACTCCTCTCACCCGACTGTAAGGGGTGTGGATTAGGCAAGCCTGTGAAGAGCTCATTCATTAAGGTAGTTTTCCTTTGTGCCAGTACCTTGACAAGCAGAAGAAAACCTGGCCCAATCCCTGTGTTGAGGCCTCTATCTAGCGAAGGAGACAGAAAGCCCCCAAGTACATAGAGTAATGACGTCACAGTAAGTGCTGTGCGAGACCACCAGAGAAGGCTCGGGGAGGGGACATCGGGGAGAAAGCAGTTTAGGCTGAGCGGGCTGAGAGGCCCTTCAGGCTCAGGCCTGAGACATCAGGAGGAGCAGGGAAGGCAGGGGACGGAGAGGCACGCACGGGCGCAAACGGCCTGACCGGGAGGAGCCGCGGGTGTCCGGGGTGCTCAGGAGTCAAACCACCGCACCGCCGATGAGCAGGAGGCCAGCAGCTGGCCGCTGGCGATGGCAGGGAGAAGCCCGATCCGACGAGGCCTCGTAGGCCACATTAAGGATTTGCAATTTACCCAGTAAGAAGCCACCAGAGCTTTAGGAGAGTAACCCTGGGTGAGCTTCAGGAGAACTCCCTCGGGCAGCTGGGTGAAGGATGACCGTGTAACAGGAAGCACCTCCCACAGCCCAGAGACACCTGACGGCCACACGGTCCAGAGTGGACACCGCAGAAAGGGGGAGAGGCTGGGGAGCTCAATACACACTCTGGAGACAGAACCAGAACTGTGCGGGTACAGAGGCGAACTCACTCCACGGGGCAGGCGTGTCTGAGAGGCGTCCTGGTCTGCGGCCCGAGCACTAAGGGGGTCCAGCACGTTCGCAAAGACAGGGAGGACACAAGGAGGAACAGGCTTCGGGGGCGACAGCTAAGAGGCTCCGAAGTAGCGGAAGTTTATGAAAAACGCACATGTTGATTAAGACAAGAGTTGTCACTGGCAGGTGAGACACAGAGGACCCACCGCACACAGCCACATGGAGGAGGGAAGGAGAGAGGGGCGCCTGAGAGGCTCAGTGGGTTGAGCGTCTGACTCTTGATTTTGGCCCAAGTCACGATCTTGTGGTTCATGGGATCGGGTCCTGCGTTGGGCTCTGTGCTCAGCGCAGAGCCTGCTTTGGATTCTCTTTGTCTCCCTCTCTCTCTGCTGCTCCTGCATGTTCATTTTCTCTCTCAAAATAAACTTAAAAAATAATAATAATAAAATATTGATACAGACTTCAATCACAGGGCCCAGAATCACACAGGCAAACTATTACTAGTATGCTCGAGCTCAACCTGGTAGTAAAAGATTTAGGAAAACCTCAACATACACACTCACCCCTAACAACCGCAGCCCTGACACCTCTTCCCCCTCCCCAGTCTCCCAGAGATGAACAAAGCCAGCACACACTAGCACTAACGTAATCCGTAATCCGAGAACTTTCCCGAACTTTCCCGGCAGGGCCCTCTGCACCCAAGAGCCCGGCACCCAAACCCAGCGCAGCGGACGCTGACCTTTGCTTCAGCACTCCGGGTCAGAGCCACCTTCAAGCCCCGGAAACCATGATATGGCTGAGCACATGTAACAAAGTCCTTTCAAATATGTTAAAATACCCCCTCTGCGGGAGGGCTGGAAGGTGGTCTCTTGACGCCCACCCCCGGCACAGGAAGCCAGCTTCGGTCGTAAGGGGGCCTGAACGGGTTCAGTTCAAAGTATGCAAATATAGCTCTGTTCTATTATTTTTAGCCTGTTCTACTAAGCATTTTGTGTCTTCTTAAATTGGGACACTGATGTTTTTTGAGGTTAATGTGACCGATAAAATCAAATGTGGTTTCGAATGTCTAACTGCAAACAGAGATTTGTAGTTTTTGGACTTGAGCTTTTTATTTTGTCTTTATCTAAAAGTAGTAACTTTTATACTTGAAAATAACCGATTCGGCCAATTCCTACACACCAACATCTTTGTCTTTATCACACAGCAAAAATTACGCAGAACAAAACCTAAGGCTTCCTGCCTTCCTGGCCTGGTCCGAGAAGAGTTCGGAGAACCTGCACACTGTGTGCTCCCGGGGGAGGCAGTGCGCTCAGCCCAGAGCGGGGGACGGGGTGACAAGCTCCTCAGCGCCATCAGAAACCTCCTCTTGAACGATCCAGAAGGAAGACTGTTCATTGGAGGCGATGGCCTGCTCCAGCCCTACAAACCGACAGATTCTGACCCTGATGCTGTCCCTACCTCTTCCTCCTCTTCCACACCGTGGTCTGCTCTTGGTCTGCTCTCCTACCCAACCCTGACCTCTATCAAAATGGTATTTCAGTTACAGGCGCCTCTATTCATTTGCTCTGCCAGTCAGCAAACGTAATGGGAGAGTTAGTTGCTTCCATCAGTTGCTGTGGGAGGAGACGGGCAAAAAAACCACCCCAGTCTTTCTCTTCCCAAGTTCATATTTCTAAAGTCACTTTGAATTTCTTAAAAACCTAGTAGCCAATTATTGAATATCCCACTGGTACTAGATTCACAGACTTTAATTTAGACTAGACTTCCTGAAATCGGAGCGTTATTGCTAGCGCGCGGTGCTAAGAGGGCTGGCACACCACGGAATGGCACTGTGCGTGCGGCCCCGCCAGCCTGAGAACGAACCAAGCCTTCCACAAGTACCGCATGGGACTCTCGACCTCTGAGCGCTGGTCACTTGTCATGTCAGTCATTCAGTGCGATCTTGAGGTAAGAAGCTGTAGCTTTTAAAGGTTCCCAAATCCAAAACCCTTCAAAATTCAAAGTGTGAATTTCACTGAGCGAGATCTTACTCTAAGTACCTAATTAGGAAATAAAAGTGGCAGGTGCTTTGTTCAGAGAGCAGCACGCTAAGAGAGTCCTAATATCACATGCTTTAGGGCTGTTTAAAAGGGACACCTGGCCGGCTCAGTGGAAGGGCTTGCACCCCTTGCTCTCGGGGTTGCAAGTTTGAGCCCCACATTGGGTGTAGAAACTACCTAAGAATAAAATATTAAAAGAAGGAAAGAAGGAAGGGAGGGAGGGAGGGAGGGAAAGAGAAGAAATGTTGAGAGGGCTGGATAAGAATCTTTGGGCGGTGCTGATGACCTGGTGAATGAAAAGCAACCTAACACCAGAGCTAGGGCCTGGCCCCGGCTCAGCGGCACCCTGGCGGCTCTCAACCAGCTAAGCACGGAGTGAGACCAGTCCGAAGGTCCACTTGCGAGCCTGTAGGTCCTTACCCAGCACAGGGGCCTCCCTTTTAAAATCTTTCCTGAGTATGTTAACGTGACGCTTGAATAGATTTTTAAAAATCATAATAAATATTTGCATTAAATTCTTTATGACGACTTCGTCTCCCAGGGTTAATACTCACTAGCGCGTCAGGAGCAGCAGCCTGCCTGGGTCTTATCCACCCACAGAGCACACGGCATTGTCACTTCTCGACACGCTTCCCAAGTACTGTCTTGAATGTTTACAAGGAAGATGCTATATTTTATATTTATATTTTCATACAATAAAAACCCTAACAACATTAACATGGAAGAATGTCTCTTTACGGTATTACCGACCCTTAGTGGTAAGCCACCTTATGATAATATGGAGTTCCAAATACACAATCTTTACATTGAGTAAAGAAAACCAATTTTTGAAAACCACATCACTCTTTTTTCCTCCAGTCCTATTTAAGTTAAAAGGAGTCTCTTTATTCTTTAAAACTTTCCACATCACAGATCGGACACGGGTGTCCTAATTAAAGCACAAAATAGGGGCACCGGGCTGGCTCCGTCCGAAGAGCCTGAGGCTCTGGATCTCAGGGTCCTGAGCTCAAGGCCCATGTTGGATGTGGAGATGATGTAAATGAATAAACAAAACCTTACACACACACACACACACACACACACACACACACACACATACACAATAAGATGTGCAAGCACAGGACAAGCACAAAAAAGATAGCTTACTTAAAATGTGCTTCCACAAAAATATTATTTACCATTTTAAAAATTATCTATCTGGTTTTATCCCAAGAGCTGCAAACCTGATACCGCCTCAATTTCCACTTTTCCTTAAATTTAATTATAAATCTATTTGAAATAAATTCTGAAAACCTCTCCTCCACCTTGTTTAGTGCAAAAGCATAAATTTGAATGCAATTAAAACCAAACAGATATTTAAGTCATGTATACCTTCGGCCCAGCACACCGGAAACGGACTGCAGCCCCTCCTCTCCATGCGGACGGCACCTGCTGGGCCCTGGGCCCCTCGGCCTGCCACTTCCAGCAACATACACTCAGGCCTCTGGAGAGAAGGCAGGGTGGCCGCGCCCCCAGGCCCGGGCCAGCGCTCCCACGGGCTCCGCTCAGATCCACGGCCACACGGAGTCTCCCCCTGCTGCTCCTGGTTTCAGAGCTGGAGGCAGAACTGGGGAGGTGTTCCTTCTGTAACACTTTCCAGCAGCTTGAAGAATGCCCCTCAGTTACAGAATCTTCTCCTGCTTCCGCAATCTGAAACACACACCATCCTGGCCAGATTAAGCTCCGGGGCAGAATGGAACCGGCTAGTAACGTGACCCTGGGGGCCTGGGCTCCTAGATTCATTCAGGGAAGGAAGGAGGCAGGGAGGGAGGGGCTGAGGAAGGAGGGAAAGAAGGCGGCGGCCAGGGCCTGATTAATATGCTAATCCCACCCCTCGCTTCAATTCGTCTGGCCGACTCCGGTCACAAAACCAACAGGCCAGTCTAAACCTGCGTAAGCCACAAATCAAGTCTGACCCAGATCCGGCCTCGGATGGCTCCTCCAACTTTTTGTTTTCAAAGTCATGCTTTTGGCATTTTGCCAGCCCAATTCTGACCTTAAAACTTAAGATAATTATCCTGATGAAACATGAATAGCACCAGGGAAGAAATCTTGATCAACATTAAAAACAAGTGTGTAAAAATACGTGTATAGGAACCCAGATGTTTCTGAGGAAAAGTATTTTTTCCGATACTTTGACAGTTAAGTTTGCAATTTTATAAAACTGTATTTAGAAAACATAAAAACAAGAAATATTGTGACTATTCATAAAAGAAAAATATTAAAAGTTATTAGATTCTTTTAAAATTAGCTGAGGAAATCTGAGGAATCGAAGATTCGTGATTTCGTTTCTTGATTTTAGAATAGGTGAGTACTAAACACACATGGGAGATGCAGGACAGGAAAACCACGATGTGCACTAGCAGCTTTTCTTAAAAATGCAAACTACCTCCTCCACCCTCTCCTTCGAGCTGGGACGGTCACGGTCACCTCGGACACCTCGAGCACCGTGCTCCTTTTCGCAGGCGGGCGGTGAGTGACAGGGCGGCCGGAGTCTGCCGTCGGGGCTGAGCACCAGGAACACAGGCTGGGGCGCTGCCCGGGCGGCCCCCCTCGCACGTGGGGGCTCTGTCAGGAGTAACTCCCTTGAACGAGGACAAAATCAAGTCCTCTACTTAACTGTGAACAGGACCGAGGCTTTATGAATTCATGAACTTGTGAAAACAAGAGGCCTCTCTGTGTCTAGTGACGTGCCAGGACCGTGAGCATCATTTCTAACACACTCCTCCTGATGAAGGCTTTGTCTCCAGGCCTTAAACGCGGCCTCCGGAGAGCAGTCAGAGGGCAAATGACCTCTCAGATGCCCCAGTGAAAACAGGTCATTCACCAGAGTGCACTCTGACCCCAGGCAACCTGGGAAGAAAGGGGGCGCCCGGAAAACCCAGGCACGCCAGCTGGGAAAAGAACAGAAGAAACAAGCACACACATCACCATCACCGAGGACAGCTCGGGGCATCAAGGGCTGCTGCCATCAGAGAAGGATCTAGGGCACCCAGCAGCACATCTGGTATCTGGCTCAGACCCTGAGAATGGCCTGGGGTTTAATCTGACCCAGCAAGTAACAGACTGTACCAACAACCCAAGCAAACTCCGAGTCTCTACTGCAACTTATGACTCAAAAGTTAGAAAATAAAAACTACCTTTACTAGTTGCCAAAGATGTCCTGCACACCGGATACCGATCACACCCACGGTCACAGCTCCCCAGCAAGATCGGGGCTGCCACCCCCTCTTAGGATGAGAAGGAGTCCTGCAGCTACGGGGACACAGCTTCATGAGCCCCCACCTGTCCTCCAAGAGCCAGGGGTGTTCCCTCCCTCCCTCCCTCTCTCCCTCCCGCCCCCTCTCACTCACACACACTCACACACACACACACACACACACACACACACACGCGCGCGCACGCCCCAGAAGGGTCTCTGAGCAGGACAGAAGAGATGCCGCGGCCCCACCTACATAGAAAAGAGGGTCTGGTGCAAGTGGCAGCGGCAGCTGGCGCCTCCACAGCGCAGAGGGGACAGGAGGACACACCCGGGAGCTCTGGAGGCAAAGAAAGTCGAGTGTGGACAGGAAGGAGAGGAGCAGGCGAGTCTCCGACTGCAGATAACCCGAGGGTGGCAGCTCCCCCACCCCAGGCTGCTGTGTACCCTGTACCCGCCCTCAGTACCCAAGGAGTGCCTGCTCCTGCCCAAAGTCCTGGGGACACAGGAGAGGCCAAGATCAAAGAAGCAAAGGCCCCTCCAGGCCAGCAGGCAGAGCGACGGGGACAGGGACGAGCCTGCACAGACCGCCCTGGGGCTCCGTCCTTCCCATGGCTGACAGAGCGGGTCCCTCCCAGTGTCCATGGAGTGGGGGGGGGGGGCCTCAGGGGCGGCAGCGCCGAAGGCCAGAGGGCTGAAACAGTTCGCGAGGGCCCGCTACCCTGTGACGGCATCCCTCCAACTTTCTTCGTGCCAAATACTAAAGACGGGTTATGCTTTTGGATTCCCATCCAGTGGCATCTTGGAAAGCACGAGTTACAGTCAATGGTAATGGAAGTGAAAAAAGTAAGCAGTGCCTGTATGCTCTCTGATTTACGAAATTCTATACACTAATATAAAGGCCATCGCTCATTAAGAAGTTCTGTGATTTTTAACAACGTTACAGTACCAGTGTAGTTAAAAGCAACCCTAGTACGTCCTACTTCGCAGGTAAACTTTTCATTAAAATGTGTAAGAAAGAGATTACTATTTGCGCAAGCCGCAGACTGTAGCCGTCCTGGCCCCCTGTCCCTTTCCTCAAAGCAACCGGTTTTACGTGCTCCAAAAGGTGGCGGGTCAGCGGCTGTCCGTGCCTAGTGTCCACCAGTCCCTGCGCCGCCCCCCGCGCTGCTCTGAGGAGCTGCGGGGGGCTGAGCGAGGCACTGAACCCGCCCCTGGAGGCTCAGCGGAGCCCCGGCGCCATCCATGACACAAAGACTCACTTCACTATCCCAAACCTCCATTTGCTCAATAACAAGGACAATGACACTACCTATCACCTGAGCAGTGACTGTGCCAGTCAGTCACAAAATAGCATAATGGCAACGCCAACACCAAGGAAGTGTGATGACAATGACATAATGAGGAGACACGTTAACGCTCAGCCTGGGCCAACCCCCTTCAAAATGCTTTTAAACTGCAGACTATTATTAATAACCAGCTTCAGGAGGGAGGCTCCATCACCCCCATTTAACAGATGACGAAACCGAAGCACACAGGGAGTGACGTCACCTGTCCCAGGTCACGGAGCTCCTCAGTAGCAAGGCTGGAGCCTCCCTCGGGCCATCAGGCTCTGGTCCGGGCTCCTCTCTGACCTGCTGAACTTCACCTGTTCTTTCAACTAGTAATTCCAACAACCGGCGAGACAGAGGATGCCACCAGGCCACATGTGACATGGAAACAAACGGAGGAGCAGAGAAACCCAGTGACATGACGCTGCGGACGCCCCAGCGCTCGCACGCCTGCCGGAAGCCGCATTCCCGGCACCACCGAGAGGACGCCGGCCTCCGGGTGCCGCGGAGTTCCAGAGAACCGGGAAACAGGCCCCACGCAGCCCACGAAGGATGAGCGCACGGCGGCGGGCCCACGGGGACCGGAGAGCAAGCGACGAACCGTGCCCACGGAAAGGACGTGAGGTACAAGCTGCTCGGGGCCCTTGGCCACGCCCGTTCGCCAAGTTCCTCGGCTCGGGGGACGGCCCTCCAGAGTCGGCCACCCCGCCCCAGGCCGCAGGGAACCGCCGTCCCGGCACGTGGCTGCTGAGGGACACCAAAATCACCTGGAAGCACACTTCACAATGAATTAGGCAACTGAAGGTCTATGAAATGGAAGGGTGACCGCAAGCCTGATGAGGCAGAACATCCAACTTACTGCGAATTTAGACAATAATGAAAGAGTATTTTCCCAGACACTAATTACCATTTCTTAAGGAGATGAAAGCAAATTCTAGATTTAGAAACTGTTGGGAGGCTACTTGTCATCAAGGTTTTTTTAAGTTTATTTATAGGGGAGAAGCAGAGAGATACAGAATAAGAGAGAAATGCAGAGAGAGAGAGACAGAGAGAGAATCCTAAGCAGACTCCATGCTTAGCACAGAACCTGACTAGAGGCTCGATCCCTCAACCTGGGATCATGACCCAAGCTGAAATTAGGAGTCACTTAACCGACTGAGTCACCCAAGTGGCCCCTGGTCATCAAATGTAAAAGAAAAAAAGGCTCCTGAAATCTATAAAAAGATGCCACTTTAGTTTTTCAAAGCTACTAGTGGAAGCCAGATAACACAGAACAGGACAAGCGACCCACCAAAATGTTCCACCTAATGATCCATGTTCTAAAACATGGGGGAGGGGGGGGCGGGAGGGAGGTGCTTACAATTGACCAAGTAACAAATATCAAGAGATAATCAAGTAGCTGTTTATTTTAATGTTAACACCCTCCAAAGGAACCGTGAAGCGTCTACCGAACGTGCATACACATGGCCCATTCAACCATTTCACCTCCGAACGTTTTCGGCCTGTCTATCCACCTTATCCAGAGGGTGAGCAGTCACCTTACTGAGCGGGCAGCAGAGTGCCCCGACACGAGTGTGCCGCTGAGGGGCGCCTGGGCAGCTGAGTCAGCTAAGCCTCGGACTCTTAGTTTCGGCTCAGGTCATGATGTCACAGTTCGTGGGTTTGAGCCCAGCATCAGCTCCACGCTGACCATGCAGAGTCTGCTTGGGATTCTCTCTCTTTCCCTCCCCAGTTCTCTCTCCTTCAAAATAAATGAATTTAAAAAAAAAAAAAAAAAAGCAGCAGCCCGCAGCGGAGACTCCTGGTGGCTGTGCTGGAAGGCCTCCGCGCCCCTCCTCAGGAAGCAGCCACTGCGCAGGCGCGCAGGGGAGGCTCCTCCCTCCCGCTGCTCCTCCCTCCCAAGGAAGGTGGGGCCTTGGTTCCCGGCCCTCCCCCATTTCTGCCACACCGGTATCAACACACATTATTCTAATTTAGCAAGAAATTTATAGTCAGATTTCCAATTCTCCCTAAAATTTTTTATAATTAAAAAAAGTTAAAACCAACCTCACACTATTCGGAGGACTATTTCTAAAAACCGGGAAATGGGAAAGAGCAAGCGCTGGCCAGGGTGTGGAGAAGCGGCAGCCCTGTGTGCCACGGGTGGTCGCGGTGAGAGCGTCCTGCAGCCTCCAGCTCGTTCCCAGGGACCTTTTAATGATCTTCACAGTGGCTCTTGGTGTTTATCTCAGAGTTTATTACGGATTAACCAAAAAAAAAAAAAAAGGCGCACTAAGCTCCCTTGTGGTGTTGGGTTAGTCTCCTGGCCTCACCCAAGGACGGGGGCCCTATCCCGCTTCTTGGGCTTCAGGCATGTCCCTGCCGCCTCGAGGCTTCTCCTGTCCTCTGTAAAAGTGGACGTGATCATATTCGCCAGTTTGTTGTACGATAAACGGGAGACACTCCTTTACAGCGGTTTTAACACTCTTCAAAATGTTTTATTGTGATGGACAGAAAACATAACGTGACACTTACCGTCTTAGCCAGTTTTACGTGTGCAGTTGCGTGGTGTTACACGTGTTCACGTTGTCGGGAGACACGTCTCCGGAACTTTTTATCTCGCACATCTGGACCTCTTTCCCCTTCGTTTTCCCAGGCGACGGCGGCACGGGCCAAACCATTTCAGCTTCCCACCACCCTCAACCTGCAAGCCCACCGCCGCCCCTTCGGCTGGTGTCCAGTCCTCCCGAGACCCCCGCCTGGCCACACACTCCGTACAGGACTTTGGGCATTCTTTAAAGAGCTTCTCTCCAGAACGTGACTCTCTCATCAGTAAAGTTCAGAGCAGCACCCACTACCCCCCCACAGCAGTCAGGAGAATCTCGTATTATAAGCAGAAAGGGCCCTGCGGGCGCATCCCTACTAGCGCACTATTCTGCATCTTCTGTGTTGACTCACTGAATTAAGCATGAGGGGTCCCAAAATGACAGGGACAGAGGACAGAGCCCAAGAGATGACAAGCACTTGGTCACTGCACCTGCAGATCCAGATCCAGCTCCTGGCGGGCAGCTCTGAGAAACTTCCCATAATCCCCCTTTTAAGGCAGCTGAGGCTTAAAGGATTCCTAAGTTTATGCGCAATACTGAAAAACCAGCAACAGCCTGCATGGCAACAGAAATGAGCAAATAAAGTTTGGAAAAAGGTATTTGCTACAAATTTGTCACTGATGCTGGAAAACACTCATTAAGGAAAAAAGTCCACGTAGCATAAAAAGTGTAAACTGATACTCATAGTCCTAAAATGCAAAGATTTTAGAGACACAGATTTCAAATCACACGAAGGCACAGAAGAGTGGGTCGGCCGTGCCGATTCTGTTGTAAAGGAAAAACCCAAGTACGCGTCTGCTTCCTCTGATCACGGACCACCTGCAGACGTGCACACAGTTAGGAACACGGACTCTCCAGACAGACAACTCAACAAAAGGAAAACTGGGGCAAAGAGGTGGAGATTTGGGACTCCCTGCCTACCCATTTGAATTTTGTGCCATGTTGTATTTCTGTTCAAAATAATAAGTGAACATAGAAAGAAACTATTTTAAAGGAAAAATATCTAGTGAGGTCCTCAATATTTCCCAAGAAAGTAATCCTTTCTAAATAACACTTGGGTCAAATACAAAAAAAAAAAAAAAATCAAAATATGTTCAGAACAGAGTAATAATAAAACTACATCAAAATCTTGAGAATGCAGCTAAGAGTATTTCGAAGAGCATTTAGGACTGCAAGTGCTTGTTTAAAAGGTAAAGACATCAATCGTCTATGTTTTCACCTTGAGAACTAAAAACAACAAAAGAAATTAAACTCTACATAGAAACACACAACAAGGAACAGTGCTGTGCGTCAGCCGGTGGGGCAAAAGGAAACATGAGTAACACTGATCCTATCTTTAAAACTCTGGCATCCTGTCCCTCAGGGGTTTTTTGTATTAATGTTTGTTGTGTTAAAACACTGCATTAAGATGTACTTGCCTTGACTCCTGAGGTCTGCGGCCCCACCGACGCCTCCCTCCCCAAAGCCCTGGCCTCCCTCTGCCCACAGCGGGTCCCACAGCGGGTCCCACAGCGGGTCCCACAGCCAGGCCATACCACCTAAGGAGTCTGTAAAACTACGAACATTTCTGCCCAAAGCATGTTAAATACAACCCCTCAGTGTGAAAAGTTCTCTTCCGAGAACGGCAAGGAACGGCAAGGTACGCGGCGAGCGGAGCCGCAGGGACCCGCTGC
This sequence comes from Suricata suricatta, assembly GCF_006229205.1. Lineage (NCBI taxonomy): Eukaryota > Metazoa > Chordata > Mammalia > Carnivora > Herpestidae > Suricata > Suricata suricatta. The sequence continues at coordinate 75,888,956 of NC_043714.1, forward strand.
CGAGGCCCTGTCTGCCCTCGGGGCCAGCTGCGCACGTCTTCACGCAGGCCGGCGGCCCCTGATGTACACCCGTCTGCGTCTGAATACAGGAGGCAGGCCTTGAGGCCCTGGTGGCGAACTCGGGGCTGGAACACGGAGGGCCACACCGCCTGCGACCGTAGGGTCGTCCATCCCCCCTCCCTGCTCCAGTGCAGGGCGCGGACGGCAAGCCCTCGAGTCCACAGGCCACCCTGACCCTCACAGGGCGAGAGACACAAATGAGAGCTGGTAAACGGCTGACTCACGAAAAGAACCCTCCTTCCTTCTTTAAATCCAGGAATTCATCTGAACTGTAATGAAAAAAATCGACTTGCGATTTCTGAATTCAAGCCGGCGCCAGAGCCCGGCAGCGGGAAGGCGGGCAAGTGCAGGAAAGGCGCGGGGCAGCGAGGCGCCGAGGCGGGCGGCCGGGCGCTTCGCGGATAAAGGGCGGGAAGCGGGCGACGTGCCGCTGCTCTCACCTTGTCACCTTCCGCACTTACTTGTCACCTCAGGGAACAGGGGAGGTGGACCCCAGGCTCGGCACACACAGAGGACCGCCACCACCGGCCGGGCCGGACACGGAGAGGCAGGCGCGGCGCCCGCTGCCGGACGCACTCGGCACCAAGAAGCGACGGCACCGACGCTGCTGCCGCCCGGGCGCCCATTCAAAATCCTCCGCTGGCGCCTGGGGGCACAGTCGGCTAAGCGTCGTTTTGGCTCAGGTCATGATCCTGAGGTTTCATGCGATAGAGCACAGAGGCTGCTTGGGATTCTCTGTCTCCCTCTCTCTCTGCCCCTTCCCTGCTCACTCGCCCTGCCTCTGTCAAATAAATAAAGAAACAAATATATATATACATATATATATATGCTAATTGAGAAACTGGACACAAAAGACCACATACTGTATGTATGATTGCAATGATAAGAAATGTCCAGAACAGGCCAATCTGTCAGTCCTGAAGAGGAGTGGCTGCCTAGGGCTGGGGTGAGGGGGTGAAGTGTTGAGGGGGTGAAGTGGGAGGG
>NC_043714.1:75890099-75899853 GCF_006229205.1 Suricata suricatta
GAAGTGGGGAGGGGGTGAAGTGGGGAGGGAGGTGAAGTGGGGGGGAGGGGAAGTGGGGGGGGAGTGGGGAGGGGGGAAGTGGTGGGCAGGTTGGTGGTGGGGCACGACGACTGGCTGACTTTTAATTTCTTGTCATTTTAAACAGGCTGGATCAAAGAAGTATTAGACTTCCCATATATTTTCCAAAGTAGTTACAGTTTCTATAGGATTTACTGGTACTTTTTCTTCTTGGCTGATTTTCTAGAGACTTATTTCCAGATATCAACCATTCCCAATTTGATAATATGATATATTTCTTTTTTTTTTTCACTTTAGCTAGTATCAGGTAAGATTCTGCCATTTGCACCTCAATATTTTTTCAATTATAAAATTCACAAACCGAAGTCTTAACCCGAGTCTTCACCCATCCTAAAAGGGCTAGCTTTCTATTCACGCATCCCAGAACTTAGGGAACAGCTGCGACACACCAGGCACTGTCCGGATGCCATGGGTACCTGAGTGCGTGCGCGAGGAAAGAGCTACCCACCAGGATGTGCCGGCGGGGACTTAGCGGGCTCTGTGACGAAGCCCCGATCTGCGGTGGTTGCGGGTTTCTGCGGCGTAAATACATCCGCCATATTGGTGTCAGCCACCAATAAGGTGTGAAGCAGCTGCCGCCAGCTCAGTAATCCCGCCCCCCCCGGGGGCCACGCCCCCCACTCGCACTTCTGCTCCTGTGCGACTCCTGATCTCAGGGTTGTAGGTTCGAGCCCCATGGTGTGTGTAGACACTACCTAAAGATAAAATCCTAAAAAACACAAAGATTTTAAGCAATAGAGAAATGAGATATAAACATAAAATCAAAGCAGTAAACCATTTTTATCTTAAATTGAAGTTGGAAGTATCAGGATAAACTCATGACCTATTTTTCTCTTTCTAAAAAATACACACTTCCTATCTCTGTCCTCTAAAAAAGCCCAGAAGCAATAACATCCCAGAATTAACTACCACAGTATCCAGATCATAGTCACTAAATACAAGTTCCCACTAAAAGGAATCAAGGCTCCTTAGAGAGATGGCCAATTTCAAGTCTGCAGCAAGAAAGGTACAGTTTGAGCCTAAAACGTTTTACAGTGCCTATAAACAGGAAAAGTATAAAAAATTACCGGAGTCACTTCCAAAGGACACAGAAGACATCTACAAAGGGAAATGTGACCATCAAAAAGAATGATTATAGTAAATTAACATACACATGCGAGTGTCTATGTATATACAGCTCATCTTAAAATCTATGTGACATTTGTGACACGAGAACTAATTCTCACCCGCATCAGTCACCACTGGACACTCTGGGGCACCAACGAACTCCGTCTGAAACTAGGGAATAAAAGAAGTATGCATGCATCCGGCCTTTTCTGTATCGGCGGGACATCTAAACAGGTTAAAAAAAAAAAAAGAAAGAAAGAGCAAACAAAACCCCCCCAGCAAACAAGGGCAGGAGGCGTGACAAAATCAGAACACAGCTTCCGCAGCTCTGGGAGAGTCGGCTGGCAGCCGCCATCAGTGCCTGCGAAAGCCACTAGATGGAAGGATCGCCACAGCATTTGGCCAAACAATTAATGGGACTGTCCCTTCGAGGGGAGGACATGCCAACAGCAAGTATTCTGCCCCCAAAGTTGAACCTCAGTCTAGCTGACTGCCAGCAACTAGTTTCAAACCTCACTAATTAAGTGACACCACATGATACAACCAGCCAAATTCAGAATGTGGTAACTTCTATAGGATAAATAACAGTTTCTTCAAGAGCATCAAAAAAAGCTGTAATTCAAACACAAAACTGAAACAGTGTAAAACAGGCAGTGGGAAGTGTTAGAGATTTGCCAACCAATAGGTAAAAGGCTTTTAAAAAAACTGGGAAAATTAGAAAATCAAACATTACCTAGCTTTGTTAAAGATTTTATTATTTTTTTTATTTAACATTTATTTATTTTTGAAAGACAGAAAGAGACAAAGCATGAGTAGGAAGGGGCAGAGAGAGAGGGAGACACACAGTATTGGAGGCAGGCCCCAGGCTCTGAGCTGTCAGCACAGAGCCGGACACTGGGCTCAAACCCCCAAACCAAGAGATCATGACCCGAGCCGAAGTAGGACACTCAAGCAACTGAGCCACCCAAGCATCCCTTGAAGAGTTTAAATTACTTTTAATTACGTAAGGTATTATGGTTATATTTCTTATCTGTTAGGGACGCATACTGAACTTTTATGGGTGAAACTTTGCACGATGCCTGGGATTACCTCTAAAATATTCCAGCAGGAAAAAAAAAAGTCTGGGGAAGAGGAAACAGGACAAAGAAGGGCAGAGTGTTGAAACAAGGTTCATCATCCAATTCTGCTTTTACATATATTTCAAATGCTCTAAAATAAAAAGGTTTGAAAAAGAACTGAAGGAAACCTACCACCCAGACTCACTACCACTGCACGGAGGTGGCCCTGTAGACACCCTGCTCCCACCCGAGCCTCCAGTCCGTCCTCAGGGGGCAGCAGGTGTAACCTGCAGAGCCAGCCAGAAGCAAGAGTTGGGCCCGAGCACCGGGGGGGCGGGCAACACAGGCGGTGCATAGCGGTCCCCTTGTGTCTGAGCAGGCCGACCAGCCGACAGAATCACACTGGAGGAAGAACTCCAGCCTTCCCACCCAGGCGGTGCTCCAGGAGACCGCTCTGCTGTGTGCACGGGAGCACGGGCCACACTGGGAAACAGGAATAAAAGGCACACATTAACCGCAGAAGAAGGGTCCAGAATCAAGAATGCAAGCCGCCAGAGGTACAGCATGTGTGTCTCATCAAAGTACACCCCGGCTGGTCCCTAGTGTCAGTAACACGCAGCTTCAGACGCAGCTGTGACTGTCTGGCCGCAGAGACTGGACAAGTCCCCCTGGGAAAGCTTCCTCACCTGCTCACAAACAGGGCCCTCTCGGACTGGAGTCCGGGCTGGCAGCCACGGAGTCACAGCCCAGAGCCGGTTCTCAGCTGGCTTCTGAAGCCCTCTCTCAGGTTTGCTCTACTATGTGAAACCAAACAAAGGAACTATGGGTTTGTTTAACGCTCTGACCATCAGTGTGATCTTAATTCTCAGTATGCCCTTCTCCTTCGAGAGCAGGTTAAAACCTTTCTAAATTCAAGTCTTTTTTTTTTTTTTAAGTTTATTTATTTTGAGAGAGAGACAGAGACAGAGTGGGAGCAGGGGATGGGGTGGAGACAGAATCGGAAGCTCCAGGCTCCAGGCTGTCAGCACAGAGCCCGACGCAGGACTTGAACTCATGAACTGCAAGATCATGACCTGAGCTGAAGTCAGATGCTAACTGACTGAACCACCCAGGTGCCCCTCAAGTCTTTTTTAATACAATCAACTGTGGGCAAACCAGGAGGAGAAGCACTGGACTTTTTCATTTTTACAAATCTAAAGCCCCTGAAGAGGTCAACAGAAGAAAGACTTGTATAGACAAACGGACATTGACAGATAAATGCACACAGCAGTCACGAAGGCTACAAATGGCTAACAGGTAAGGCCAGGGAGTGTGGAGGGAGCCCCACTGTGAAAGACACCCCGACAAAGACAAAAGGACAACTGGTTGGCACCCATTTCACCTGGAATGGGGACCCCCTCCCACCTCCTACTGTCACATTCCAGGGACCTTAAGTGACCTAAGAAAAGATCAAATCTTGATTTACCTCAAAGACTGTACCTAATTCCCAAACTGAAACTGTTTAGTCTCTACACACCTCCAAGAGCAAATGTAAAGAAGTAATTCAAAACGTATCGGTCCCAGGGCACCTGGGTGGTAGCTCAGTGGGTTGAGCGTCCGACTTCAGCTCAGGTGGTGACCTCACGGCTCATGGGCTCCAGCCCCGCGTCGGGCTCTGTGCTGACGGCTCGGAGCCTGGAGCTGCTTCGGTTCTGTGTCTCCCTCTCTCTCTGCCCCTCCCCTGCTGGTGTGCTCACTCGCACGTGTGCGCGCGCTCTCTCTCTCTCAAAAATGAATAAACATTAAAAAATTAAAAAAATAAAACTTACCGGTCCCTTGGGGTACCTGGGCGGCTCACTCAGCTGAAGATCCGACTCTCCATCTGGGCTCAGGTCATGATCTCACTATTCATGGGTCTGAGCCCCACGCTGGGCCTTGCGCTAACAGTGGGGAGCCTGCTTGGGAGTCTCTCGAATCCCCTCCTTTGCCCCTCCCTTTACACCTCCCCTCTAAAATAAATAAATGTTAAAAAAAAAAAAAAAAAAAAAAAGCAGGCCAGTCCCACAGTCCATGTTCTTTGGTGTACTACATTTCAAAAGTAGACAAAATTGGGGCGCCTGGGTGCCTCAGTCAGTTAAGCGTCCAACTTGGGCTCAGGTCATGATCTCACAGTCCATGAGTTCAAGCCCTGCATCTGCTGACAGCTCAGAACCTGAACTTGCTCTGGATTCTGTCTATCTCTCTCTCCCTCTCTCTCTGCCTCTTTCCTGCTTATGCTCTGTCTCTGTCTGTCTCAAAAATAAACACTAAAAAATGTCTTTAATATAAATTTTTTAAATAGACAAAATTATGTTAAAACATTATGTAACATTTTCAACTTAAGTTCCACAAAAAGTTGAAATCTAAAAAATCATCTGTACCTCTAGCCTTCACTCCACTAACATAGATGGTATACTAGAGAACATTTTTTTTAATTTTTTTATGTTCTTTATTTATTTTTGAGAGACAGTGAGAATAGGGGAGGGTCAGAGAGAGAAGGAGACACAGAATGTGAAGCAGGCTCCAGGCTCTGAGCTGTCAGCACAGAGCCCGACGCAGGGCTCAAACCCACGAACCGTGAGATCATGACCTGAGCCAAAGCCGGACGCTTAACCGACTGAGCCACCCAGGCGCCCCAAGAACATTTTTTTTTAACTTCCTAGAAAGATCATCTTTTAGGAATAAAAACTTTCAGTTAATTAAATAAAGACATTCTAATACAGACTGCTGCTCTTCTGTGGTGCACTCTTTCCACGCATGTTACAGAAAGAAAGACTGTTCATTAACAACAGGACACTGAACCTCAGCAACAGATGGAAAGACCATTAACAGCAACAACGGAACACATTCAAACTCTGATTCAGGGGGAACAGGAAGACCGAATCGTAACACAGAGGAACACAGATCTCCTGATGCAGGAGTTACTTACAAATATATATATATATATATATATATATATATATGCCTAATTTGTGCATTTAAAAAAACCTATTTTATTTCCCATTGACTGACTGGGGGGAAAAGGGCCAAGGAACTGCAAAAATACTTTACAAGCATTTAAATCTCCTTCTTATACTCATTATTGTGTACTTTTGTATTTACTTCCCAGGGAAACTGTAATTTAGTTTTCCTATGGTTTTAAGTATTTCCACACCTCCTTTTCCTAAAAACAAAGTTATGAATGAATTTGTCTACATAAAGTGCATTTAAGTCACTTCCTCTCAGTACAGACGAAGTCTGGCTGTGATTACAAAGGGCTCACAGAACACTCCTTCCGCTGGCATCATGAATTACCGCCTAGGAGCACAGGGATTTCCTAATGCATATTTCCTAAGCCTTTTATGAAAATCAAATGCTCTCTTTAAGTAAATAACAGAAATGTGAATTAATCTAACAAGAGTAAGAGAAGACAAAAACAACAGTAAAACGTAACGACACATTCCTAGTCCCAAAACTATGAAGGACGCTGAGCTGTTGGATGTGACCTCGAAGGGCCGAGCCACACCCCGATCACACAGCCGTCCGCACAGCAGCGCCGCAGACAGACTCTGCGCAGCCCCACTCTCCTGTCCCTGCACTGAGCCAGCCTCAAGCTCTGGACGGCCACCTGAGGAGACAGCGCGCTCCCCCTTGTGTGCGGCCGTCACAGCCTCCCCTTCCACACACTGCAAACACGGGCCACCGGCACAAGTCCACAGACCACAGCCGGGGAACAGCTCCGCCCTGCCACCTGGGCGGCGTCCGACTAGGAGAAGAGCCATTCGTTGTGAGCAGGGTGGCGACGCCAGGCAAAAATCTGACCATGCTTTCCATCTGCCTCTGCTTGGTAACATCCCCTTAGGAACAAAGTCCTTTTTCTTTCTTTCTTTTTCTTTTTTTTTGCATAAAAGGAACACATTGCCTTCTTTGAATAACTACTTGAATAAAAGTAAGGTGGAGGAAAAGGTGGGGGGTAAGGGCAAACAGAAAGGAGGACACATTTTCTTCAACTGTCTGAGCGATCTCCCAGATGTATATACACTGTAACAGAAAACGATCCTTACTGCCTAATAAATAAAAGTATATCCTGATCTTTAAATCTAAAGATTTAAATGAACGAGTAAAACTCAAATTCAAAGGAACCAATAAATTTTTATTAATTAAAAAATCTTATGTATTTACGAATTCAAAACTTTCCACTCAAGACATCTATCACAGAATCCATGACAAAAGGAAGCAGCCTACAGCGACTAAGGCTTGCCCAAACACCTACCGACTGCGGACAAACGTACAGCAAGGTTCAACTCCAGGGCTGACGGAGCCCCACCTGCCCTCGGGCCACCACGAGATGGTAAACTTAGGGCCAACAGTCTCCACGAAAGTGCAACACGCAGCCTCCACCGGCAGCCGCGGGTCAAGAAGAAAACGATCACTTTTGGGTGCCCAAATCCTTCCCCGTTAAGTTTTAAGTACTAGTCTAGTCCTGAAGCCCAGAAATCCGTGCCAGCAGCTCACTCTGGAGTCTGTCCTAGCCTGGGTCGTACCGAGGCTAGGAACAAAGGTCATACGCACACCCAAACACCGTCATTCTACTGGGCTTTTACCTCAAAGCAGCCGTCATTAGCAGATAAGAACTCTGCGACGCGTACACACTCGTTTATTTTGACTAATACTTGTACTGTTCTAGCATCAACTATCAGTGATCATCTCAAGTTCATGAATTAAGAAAGGTATTTTGAAAGGGACAGATTTAGTTACTAAAATTTATACCAAAAACTAGAAGAGCCAGAAACAGTTCCAAATCTCCATCCAATCATTTGACAGATCAGAGGAAAAGGTGACCCGTACAGAGCACAGGACGCAGGGCACCGCAGGGGACCCACTATGTGCCGAGTGAGTAAGCCTCCCACGTGTCCCCCGTCCTCGTCCACCCACAAGCAGGCCCGGCCAGGCGCCCCGCTCACATCCGCGAGCGCGGCGCCGGTGGGGCGGGCAAGGCCCCGGAACAAACCCGCCTCTGCCTGGCCTCGGCACTGAGCGTCCCGTCGGTGACCAACAGCACAGCGCTTGGTAACCCAGGCAAGGAGCGCTGCCTTCCGCTGCCTGTACTGCAGTGGAACGCACCGGCCACCCCAAGCCACGTCACCAAGTAACCAACGTGAAAGAAAGCTTTGCAGAAATACAGACTTCCCTCTGTCAAAATGGAAATTACTTGAGATTTCCTACAGAGTAATATTAGTAGTGAAACTAATATTGAAACAGGTAAATTTCTGTCATTTTATTTTCCAGAAAAGCTAGAAATACATGAGCTGCATGGACTTGGGGACATCCATCCTGGCCGCGTAGGAGGAACCAGTAGACAAAACAAATAGAAAAATGGACAAAATCCACGAAACCACTTTCTTCAGATCTTGAGACTGGGTGGCGCAGGCCTGTGAGCTAAGTGCCTCTCTGTTCGGCTGTGACAAACCCGAGACGCGGGAAGGGACGCCAAGCACAGGGCCGGGAGAGACGCTTCCAGTCTGACATTTGCAAGGCAGAGGATGAGATGAAAAAGTTATAGCAAATGAGTTTCAGAAGCCTGCACAAAGACCAGAAGCCATGGAAAAGCACACTCAGCACGCTCAAACAACTGTCAGCCTAGAGCTCTACACACCCCACACAAGTTCCTTTCAAAACCAAAGATGCTTATGAAGAAAAGAACGGATAAACGAGACGTGATAGCCTCATACGATGAAATTCAGCTCAGCAATTACAGGGAACAGATGACAGATGTGCACAACACGGGTGAATCACAACAATGTGCTAAAAAAACAAAAGCCTTACATGACAGCGCAGGTTCTGTTGACAGGAAGTCTCGGGACAGGCAGAATGACCGAGCAGTGGCTGTCAGGGGTCGGGTAAGGATGGCAGCACGGCCTGGGGCAGGGAGGTGAGCACGTGCAGGAAGGAGGGGGCCTTCTGGGGAAATGACAGGGGTCTACACCTTGGTCACAATTCAGTGAATGTGTACCTGAGTTACAAACTTCGTGCTGAATGAACACCCCTAAACGAAGAATGAACTCTAGTGAACGGCATGCACGCGGAGACTCGCGGGGTGACGTGTATGGGTGTCTGCAACTTACTTTGAAGTGCAGCCTAAAACCTAAAACGGATTACTCTGTAGAGGGATGGGTACCTGGTGACTCACGTGACGAAGCAGGAGCAGCGACACGCTAGGGTGGAATCTGGGCGTGCGCGAGGACTCGGGTGGTAACTGCAAGTTCTTGCAGTTCTGCTGTCTAAAAATTACCATAATGAAACGCTGGGTACAAAAATAAAGATTAACCTAGACTTCAGAGGGAAAAACCTAGGACAAAGGGAGCGTGGGCCTTCCAGGATGGCCACACGAAGATGACGGGAGCACAGACAGTGGTGAAAACCAGACAAGTTCAGCAGAAACGACTCTGGGAAGGAAGCGGAGCAGGCCGAAGGCAGGCCGAGCTCGGAAAGAACGCACTCTCGGGCCGCGAGGGCATCCCGCACACGGCGTGGGCGCCTGCGACTCTGGGCCCGGCGCGCCCGTGAGCCCCGGCCCTGGGCCAGGACAGCAGCCCTCCCCTGCCGGCAGCACGGCAGCTCGGTGGCTGTACACCTCAGGGGTAAATTCTGGAAACAGGAAGGCCGCAAAATGAGCTGCAAATCTGAATGTACACGAACTGCCCAGAGCCGGGCAGGCAGCGGGGCCAGGCACACGCAGCGGAGCCCTGGGAGCCCGGGGCACGCGCCGGCCCAGGGCGCTGCTCCTCTGCCCAAACGTGTCCCCCGCCCAGGGCGCGCGCTGCGGGCGGACAGCAAGGAGGGCCCTCCGGCACGAGGTGTCCCAGGAAGGAAATGGTGGCTGGCAGACTCCCTGAAACTCAGAGGAGGGGTGCTGGAAGGAGGGGAGCCCCAAGACAAACCCCCAAATCTGAGAACAGGTCCTACCCCTACCTCTGACTGACCACCGAAACACAAAGGTGCAGGGAGACCCCCAGCACACACAGAGGCCCAACCCCAATCTAAACAAAGGAAAAGAAGAGTGCACCGACTGGAAGCCCGTGACACAGATCACCTGTCGGCTCCTCGGAGAGCGTGCGTGCGTGTGCGCGTGCGCAGAGCCCGGGAAGCACGGCCACCGGCGGCACGGAGACACCCTGCCACCCGCACCTTCGCCGCTGAAGTCGCTTTCCTGCCACCGAAAGGAACCGGGGACACCTGCGGAGACAGGCAGGGAGCTACGAGAACCGCGGGGAGTAACTCACGCTGCCAAGAGGAGGAAAGCGCTCACAGGTTATCAGGGACGCGTCCACACACACAGAAGAGGCCCCTGAAGGAGGCCCACCCGGGGAGGGCGCTGGCACCAGAGTGCGCAACGGGAGCCAAGGAGGATAAGCCACTGAATCTAACGTGAAGTACAGCCAGATGAATGGAGAGAGAGTGAGAGGGAGAGAGAGAGAGAGTGAGAGGGAGAGAGTGAGAGGGAGAGAGTGAGA
>NC_043714.1:75899953-75935008 GCF_006229205.1 Suricata suricatta
GAGGGAGAGAGGGTGAGAGAGGGAGAGAGGGAGAGAGAGAGAGAGAGAGGGAGAGAGAGTGAGTGAGAGAGGCAGAGGGAGAGGGAGAGGGAGATAGAGGGAGAGAGAGAGAGAGAGGGAGAGGGAGAGGGAGGGAGAGGGAGACCCAGCGGCGGAACCCCTCCCGGCAGCAGAAGCCGGCCGCTGAGGAGGAGGACAGCAGCGTTGAGAACCGAGCTGCACAACTACCTCGCAGGAACGGTCTCCGGCAAGAGTCGCCGGCGGGTGACCGGATGACCGGTCTGAACGTGGAAACGTCACACAGCCTCACATCCCCCTACAGACGACTCACTAAGAACAAAGGAGACACGAGGCAGAGGCCATCCGACAGGACTTGATGGTCTAGGACCCGGAATTCTCAGAGTTCAGAATACATCACAGTCATGTTTAGGGCTTGTTGGAAACATAGCTCAAACCCCAAGTACCTGCCTGACTCAGCAGGTCAGGAGTGGAGCCCAAGCCTCCGCAGGCCTCACAAGTTCCTAGGCGCCAACATCACCAAGAGCAGAACAAACAGGCGCCCTGCGCCACCCTGAGATGGAGACACCACGGCCACGACAAGGGCGTGAAGGACAGTGTGCTTCCATGGAAGTGTGACCCCAAGACACAGAATTTGAATATAATATGAGAAGACGTGAAAAGAGCCCAAAAGGAACCCATAAACAACTAGTTTAGGTCCTTTAAAGCTGCCGAGGTCATGAAAGAAAAAGGCTGAGGGGCACATCCAGGCGAGAAGGACTACAGACACCAGCAAATAACACCTGCGGACACCTGGTGGCCTGGTCGGTTAAACGTCCGACTCTCGATTTCCACAGTGCGTGAGACCGAGCCCCGCACCGGGTTCTCTCCCTCGGCCCCTCGTGCGCATTCTCTCAAAATACACAGATTAACGTAGAGAACTTTTTATTTTTTATTTTTTATTTTTTAATGTTTTATTTATTTTTGATAGAGAGAGAGACAGAGCATGAGATGGGGAGGGGCAGAGAGAGAGGGAGACACAGAACCGGAAGCAGGCTCCAGGCTCTGAGCTGTCAGCACAGAGCCTGACGCGGGGCTTGAACCCATGAACATGAGATCTGACCTGAGCCGAAGCTGGAGGCTTAACCGACTGAGCCACCCAGGCACCCCAAGAGCTTTTTAAATAAATAAATGACACATGTTAGTTCCAGCCTGGATCGGGGTGGGGGGAACTGCTAGAAGTAACAGAGCAATTGGAAACTGTGAGTATGGACTGTACAACAGATAATGTGGCAACGTCAAATGTCACCAACTTAATAACTAATAACCATGCTGGTTCTGTCGTGGTAACGTCACAAGTCCCCGTTCTTAGTGCACACCCACGGAAGTGTCTAAGAGAGAAAGGGCTCGACATCAGCAACTTACTCTCAGGGTTCGGTAGAAAACAAATGTGTGTGCGTGTGCATGTGTGCGGGTGCTCGTGCGTCCGTTCATATCCAGAGACGGGGCGGGGGGGGGGGGGGCACGCAGGCAAATGTCACAGTATGTTAAGAACTGGTGAATCCAGGTGAAGGGTCTGAAAGCTGACTCCACCACGTGTTACAATTTCTCCATGAAAGATTTAATTAAAAAACAAACCAAGGAGCAGCAAGATAGAAAAGGTGACGGGAGGGCCTCCGGGGGCAGCGAGCCACACAGCCCGGCCCTGGGAAAGAGGCAGAGGCGGCGCCCTGGAAGGGGCAGGCATTCGCACTGAGGGTCCCAAGTCCTGTAAAAAACTGAAATGAACTTCAGTGCCTTTCAGCACATTTTGTTTAAAGAGACCAAGTAAATGCCCTTTTGGAAAACTCTAGAAAACAAGCATGGCTAGGTATTTGTAGAACTTGATACCGCACACCTGTGTGGCGGTCCTCTGCCCGCGCCGCTCCCCACGGGGACAGGAAGGCACCCTAAGCCCCATGAGGACGCTCAGTCCGGCGCACGCCGTGTGAGGCCCCGCAGCGGACACGGCACACTGCCACCCCACGTCCCTGCGGCAACGCCATGACGCCCGCACCTGGGCTGCCAGCTGGTGGCAGCTGGATGGGTCACTGACTGCAGGAAGCATCCTAGCACAGTTCCAAGCCTTCAAATGAAGGTTAACGCAGAAATTCCCACAGCAAAATACAGGGACAGAGTCGGACAATAAAACAGCTGAGGCCGAACAAGTCTTCTCTCCTGTCCCCAAAGGCCACTGTCAAGGAGGCTACTGGTGCGCATATACTGCACAACCACCCTCGGAAGAGTGCCGTGCGGAGGCCGCAGCGAACACATCTGGGCATGCCGACACTCACCCCCCGCCGTGGCCCTGGCGACGGCGCAGCGAGCCTCGGGGACACGGAGCCCCGCGCGCCCCGCAGCAGCGAACAGCAGCTCGGCGGGCGCCCGGGGGGCTCAGTCGGTTGAGCGTCCGACTTCAGCCCAGCTCTCTGTCTCAAAAATAAATAAGCATTAAAAAAAAATTTTCTTACAGGCAGCTCAGGGAGGTCCTGTCGCAATGCGCCTCACCACCGCGCTGACCCCATTCTGACCGTGCGGCGCCGCCCCCGTCACAGAATCCTACCAAGACCTCATCGTTTCAGTCAGCGGCCTTCTTGTTTTCTAAAGTCAAACACATTTTTATTTTTAAATGGAAATTAAACACACGCACACAGTTTTCTGCTTTAATCCCCCTCCCTGCCCACTGCTGTGGCTTTCCTAAACGGTTTATTAGGAAAAAATGCTAAATGACTGCCCTGGACATCAAAAAGCACCACCCCGCAGTAAGGAGTGATGAGCGGCCCTCTTGCAAACTCTGAAGACACTTGATTTACAATCGCGAGGAAGCCTTAAGTTTAGTGAAGCTACCTTGCACTCTGTTCTGTGCACACTCTTATTTCTAGCAGTTTAAAATATAATCGTGCCCTACAATTAGAGATGATTAAAGACCGAGCTGAGGACCATATAATTAAGTTTGCCATGAATCAGAGAAAACACCTTTTAATAATTTTTAAAGCTGGTGAAACTATTCTTCTCCAAAGCTACAAGAGCCTGAACAATATGGAAGGAATCCTAAAATAACAAAACTTTAAAAAAATCTTTTACTTGTTTTTATTTATGCCTATAATATATAACTGTCTCATACAAAAACCATGTTATAAAGCCTTTAGGTCACGAATAAATATAAAAATCAACCAACTCTGAGATTATATGTTTTCAGAAACAGTGTCTGTGCTAAAATCTATTTCACTTAAACTTCCAGGATACCTAGACCAGAAAAATAAAATCTAGTCCATTGAAAAGAAAACGCAAGCTCGGGTGTGCATACGAGTGTGTGTGCCTGTGTGTGTGGATATACACGGGTCACCTTTTGTTTGGCTCAGTGAGAAAACTTCACACACAGTAAGACACTAACACATTGGCCGCGTCACCACCCCCGGCGGGAAGCTACGGCCCGCCTCCGTCACCCACGAAGTGCCCTCGTGCCCCTTCGCCCTCGATCCCCTCTTCCCCTCGCCCGGGCCGGAGGCGACCAGCGGTCTGGCGTGCTCTCCCAGCTCTGGCCTTCTCCGAATGTCATCGGGGGAGTCACGGTCACGCGGAGTTCTGCGTCTGCACATCAGAGGCTCTGCAGACGCCCCCTTTCTCCCGAGGCTGTGCAGGGCCAGCGGATCCCCGCTGCGGAGCAGGAAACCCCCTGTGAGGCGCACCACAACCATCTGCCGCCTGACGGACGTCGGAGCTGGTTTCTGTTTTAAGGAGTATGAAGAAAGCTGCTGCACACGTTCACATACAGGCCTCTGTGCAGACCCAAGTTTCCATTTCTCTTGGGGAAAGACCTCCGGATCGAGTTCCTGGGCTGCACGGGAAAGGGACCTGCCGGACTACTTTCCAAAGTGGTCAGAACCCTCCGCACCCCCAGCAAAGCGGGACGGGCGGACGACTCCACGCCCTTGCAGCTGGGCACCGTCACCTCTGTCCCGTGTAAACGTGCGGCGTTCTGACAGGACTGTGACGCTGCCTCCGGCGGCTGTCACGTGCACGCCCCTAATGATTAATGATGGTGGGCGTCTTGGGTGCTTATTGTTACCGACAGGAAATCGATGAAACGTCTGCTCAAATCTTTTGGCCATCTTTTCAAGTGAAGTTTTTGCTAAAACACCTATTCTTTTTAAGAAACAGTTTATCAAGAAAGAGGTGCAGGACAGTTTGTCTATTTCGTGAAGTCGCTTAGAATTCGTGAGTAGCAGATGAAAATCTAAAATGCTTCCTTGCCATCCCCACTCCCAGTACCCCACCTGCGCCCCCCAGAGATCTATGATATGCCAAGGCATGTAGAAAGAAAAACACGTCCCCTCTGTCCCTTACTCAGGACGTACGAATCCCTGGGAAAGTTGCCCGCGCGCCTCGGGTCAGGAACAAAGCCGGGTCCCTGTTTCCACGAGTGTGTGGTGAAAGCACAGTTTCTCAGCGTGCGCCAGGAAGCCCAACGGCCGAGGGCCCCATGCTAGGGCTTGCAGAGACGGCGCCAGTGCCGTGTGGACACATGGTTGACGCGTGACAAAAACGAAGTGGGACCCCGAGGACAGGCCCGCAGGCCGTTCAGTAGGGCAGCACTCCCCACTCTTCCGCCCAGGCTGCACACAGGAGTGGAAGGACGGGGGCACAGCTTCCGCGGAAGGGAACAGAGAGCCCGCCACCGTGCGGGGCCTCGGGCAGACTCCCCAGGGTCTAGCTCCAGCCTCTGCTCCGTGACACGGGGACAGAGATCACCGCCTTGCCCAGTTACTGTAAGGAACTAAATACAACTCAAACACACGATAACGGACACGTAACGGCGGGGTCCCGATCACGACAGGCACCTCCCGGATCACACACCTAACTAAGACCGGAGGGTAAAGGTTGTCCTTACAAAGCTCTGAGCGCCAAGCTGGAGCATCAGACGCGGTAGCTCGCTGCACTGAACGCGGCGTCCTGACCGTTGTGGGAGCTGCTGGGCTTCGACAGCAAGGGCGCCCTGGAGGCACAGTTACGAAAGGCATTCGTGGGCCACCCTGGGTTCCGCACTACCTGGTCGCTGGGGGCGGATTTCCCCGCGGGCCGCAGGGGTGAGGGCCGGGCTCGCACGCCTCCAAGACCCCTCCCGGCCTCCCTGCGCACCACCCTGCCAGGCCAGCCGACACAGAGCAGCAGCCCCTTCAACGTCCTGCGGCCACTCGTCCTGCTCACACCCGACAACTGCAGTGGCCGCTGCAGGGTTCAGTCCCGCACGGCAAGTGGCTGGGTGGCCTTTATGACAAATATGCTATAAAGAATTTTCCAGGAACCAATTCATGAAATCAGCCGTTTAAGATTATCCCTTGGGGCCGCTGGCTGGCTCAGCTGGTTAAACATCCGACCAAGGCTCGGGTCACGATCTCACGGTTCGTGGGTCTGAGCCCCACGTCGGGCTCTGTGCTGACAGCTCGGAGCTTGCCTCAGATCCCGTCTCCTTCTCTCTCTGCTCCTCCCCAGCTTCCACACTCTCTCTCAACAATAAATCAACATTAAGGAAGAGAAAGAGATTAACTCTTGGACTCAAGTGTCCTGATATATCCTATGCTCGGGTTTTCAGACAACATTAAAAATTCACGACAGGAGCCTGGCTGGCTCAGCGGGGACGCACGCACTGCTGAGCTGGGGGGTGCGAGTCTGAGCCCCACACTGGGAAGAGAGATTACTCGAAAAATATCATCCTTTAAAAAAATAAGAAATAAAACATTTGTGACAGATGCAGACCAGTCTGAATGTCCCATTCCCCTCGAAAACCTACTGAAAGGAAGAGTCCGTAACTAACATGTCTGACCTACAAGACGCCACGGCGCAGGCTTTTTAAGTCAACAAGCACCTGACCTCTGCCAGCTCTGCTTGCTCCCACTTATGCCACCCAGAGTGCCCGTCCCCAATGGCCTCCAGGCCTCTCACCCTGCTCCCACAGGGTGGTGCAGGGCCCTCCCTCTGCACTTCCCATCACTGCCCTCCCAATCAGCAGTTTCTTTTTTTTTTTTTTTAAGTTTATTTACTTATTTTGAAAGGAGAGAAAGTACAACTGTGGTAGGGACACAGAGAGAGAGAGAGAGAGAGAGAGACAGAGACAGAGACAGAGACAGAGAGGCAGAGAGACAGAGAGAAAATTCCAAGCGAGCTCTAAGCTGACAGCGGCGCTCCAACCCATGAACCATGAGATCATGACCTGAGCCGAGATCAAGAGTCGGACACTTAGCCGACGGGGCCGCCCAGGTGGCACCAAACCACCACCTCCTCCCTGGTCTCATCCAGTCCTGTCAGATCGGCCCTGCGCACCTCGATCCTGGTACCATTTCTAGCAGGCCAAGGCAGCACCTTCCCGCAGGGAGGACAGATGTCCCTGGCGGTGAAGACATAAGTCACATAATATGCTTGAGCACATGGAAAATGATATTAAGAGGGCTCACTTATAAAGCTGTCAGAGAGTCAGAACTCGTAAGGATGTCAAGCAAACAGGGGAAAAAAGTGGCAACTCTAAGTTCAAGAAAACAGGAAAACCAAAGTTGAACAAGAAGGAAATGGAATCAAGCTCCACTAACTGGCTCAGTGAGCGACGTGAACCAAGTCAAAGAAGTCAACCAAAATGTGGATCTAAACAAAAACTGAGACAGAATTCTGAGGGAAAGAAAGAAGTTCAAAATGTAACTTTTTCTAAAACTGGCATACCAACGGCCCCGACCCAACACACGCACTGCTGAGAAGCAGGTGTGGACCTGAAAGCGGCAGCCATGGGGGGGCTCGAGGGCGGGGCAGAGCCCTCTCAACACTGGTCTGCGCATGCGCACGTACCACGCATTGACAAAAGTGGAAATTTCTAATTAAGGAAACAATCTCTAGTAGAAGCATTTCAGGCAGGACAAGTGTTTTCCACTTAAACCACCACTCTGCTCCCCCTTGAACAGTCCCTTGGGACACTGTGTCGGTCCCCACACGCTCAGGAGGCAGGACAGCGAGGGCTACATGTCATGGAGAAAGCCGCCATCAGCACTGCACCTGACCTGAGAACACCACCACGTACCCACCGGACGTGGACGGGGCGCTGCTCAGCACCCGGGCGGGGGGTAAGCATGAGGGTGACTGTGCACCCTGGGCCTCAGTCACCCGCACACTATCCCTCTCGCTACTCTCTCCTCCTCCAAATCACCACCCCACCGGGCTCTCCGTCTCACCACTCCCTCTAACCACTCAGGGCACCACTGCTGAGTCCTCCAAGTCACCAAACCCAAAGGCCAAATCCCAACCCCATCCTGACCTTTCCTGACACTGCACAGAGCTGATCACGTCCTGTCCTGGGACGTTCTCTTCCCTTCTTCCCGCAGCGCCATGCTTCCTGCTTCCTGACACCTGCTCCAAGCCCACCGGGCTCACGCCGGCCCGGGCTCGCCCGCCTGCCGCCTCCTCTCTGTGCTCACAGCTCCTTGACCAGAGCGCACCGACTTCTCCCCGCCACTCCCCGCCTCTCTTCCAAGCGCCGTATGCCTCCGCACAACTGCCCCCTGACAGCCCTCCCGGGACCCTTGTGGGCCACACACCCAGAGTACCCACGAGCCAGTCCTCCTCTGCCTGTCTACACCGAGTCCTGCTGCGGCAACCCATAGCCTTGGAGCCGACTCAACTCCTCCCCCGTTCCTCACACTCCTCTGCCGCTCTGTCAGCAGATCCTGCCGGTTCTACCTGCAAAACCCACCAGGGCCTGGCTGCCTCCCACCACCTCCAGGTTCCCCGCCCCAGCCCCAGCCTCCGCACCCAGTTCCCTCCACAGCCTGCTGACAGGTCTCGGGCTCTCCCCGGCTCTCCCCTATGCCCCCCTCCCCGGGTCTGTTCCCAACATGCCCGCCTTTCAAACCTCATAGCATCTCGGCACTGAACACCGGGTGGCAGCTGCCCTCCACGGCCAACCGCCAGCGCCGCCTGATGCTAGTGGCTCTGCTTGGACAAACAGCCACAGAACCTCAGGGGTCAATCTGTGTCAATTGTTCTCAGCCGCCCCACTGCCAAAACAGCCGTCTTTATTCACAGAATGGGGCTGGCAGACGGGCCTCGGGTCTCGGGCGGCCTTCCCTCCCGTCTACCGCTCCCCCGCACCCCGCAAGCCCCGAACAGAACGTCGACCCACATGCCAGCGGCTCCGCTCCTCCGAGACTTGTCCTTGCTTTCCTAGAACTCTGACTGGAAAACATCTCCAACCCAAGAGTCTGCCTTCCACCACGCCTGACGGCGAAGCAGGAACCGAGAACCTGACCCTCCCTCCCACAGGGGCTCAGGGGGACCCGGCACTGGGGTAAACCAAGGGGCCTGCGAGTCAGCACAGCATCGTTACATTTACGCAGCGCAAGCCCGGGCTTCCGCGTGGGCCTCACCATTTCTCCAGAATCGGGGGAAACAATTATAGGAAGACTAGTTATGAGGTTATTTTCCTGGATGTGAAGATTTTCAAGTCGGGGGAGGGGGAGAGGAGCACCAAGCTAGAGGCAGCAGTCTATGTCCCGGTGCCCAAAGTTCCGGTGAGCCAGGCTCTTCCCCGTCAGGCCTTCGTTCCACTGCACGGCACATTAAGGAGAACACTGCGTGTCACTTCCCCTAAGTGTTACCTCCGCAGGCAACCGTCCTGTGCTCTACCACGCTGAAGTCATTTCAGTAGCTAATAAACTTGAAATTCTCCCTCTTATTTAAATCCTCCAGGAAAAGAGAACTTATTTTGCAACAAGAGTTAAATATTCCCTCACCCGGCATTTAGTGAAAGCCACCCTCAGGTTAAGCAGAAAAGATGCAGAGATGAAATAACAAAATCGTTTTCCTTGAAGACTCAGAAACACAAACAGACTCGCACCCAAATAAATGTAACACACAGGAGGAAACACAGAACATGGAGCCGGCCTGGAGGCAACAACAGATGCGAAGGGCTGGGTGCGGCCCTCCCCACGCCACCCCCTGGTCACACCTGGCAGAGCACCCACAGAGCAGGTGCCACCTGCAGCCAAGAAAGGGTAGAAGGAACTGGAGACACAGGGACGAGACTTCCAGGCCTTACTTGGAAATTGAAACCGCATGACCTCATTTCCCTTCCATAATCCCTAATCCTCGCAGAAACAAAAGTGGGTTTGGGGGGGAGAAGGAAGAACAAAGAAGGAAAGTGAATTGACCCCCAGAAGGAAATGGAAAAACAATCCAGGGCCCTGGCCTTAAACATCTAAGACAAAGATACTTCCCAAAGTCAAGTTCAACATAATTATAAATTATCGTGAATTCTACGTTCATGAGGCTTTCTCCAAAGCAACATGCAGGTAAGAAACACTGCTTGTGGGTGCTCATACCACCAAGAGACTCACGAATCTTCTATCACCTACCTTCTTCGTTGAAGCACCACACGTACCAGAAAGAGCAGTCTCTAGAGAGAAGACGGATAGAATCTCAATCCTACACCTTCCCAACTCTGGAGAGCACACACCAAGCACCAAGGTTACAAATGACAAATAAACCCCGTGTCTAGGGGCTCCATTTTCCTCTCCCTAATGTGGGACAGGCACCACCGAAGAGTAACTGCTAACATTTGTGCCTGCTGAGCACGTGACGCATTTCTTACAGCATGTTCCCCACAACCTCGGCAGAGAGGTCCCTTTGTAGGGGAGAGAGCTGGTGTAGGCGGTCAGGGGAGAGTGGGCCGGGATGAGAAAGCGGGGTTTCGGGACGTAGCAAAGAGTCAGTAAGCAGCCACGCCAGCATCTGACTCCGGAGCCCATGAGCCTAAGACACGAGTAAAAAGCACATGCTCCCAAGTAAGACTGAGTCTGAACCCAGCCTTGCTGGTTCACGAAATAACCCTTCCCCTGTCCCGGTCACAAAGGTGTGAGGCGGGGGCGAAGGGGGCCTCCCTCACAGGGCTGTTGAGGACACACGCAGTAGCCAGGACCCCGAGAGTTTCCACTGCGGCCACTGTTGTCACGGTCACCACTGCCGTACTGGGCCCAGGGCCCTCCCCGCCCCCACGCACACAGCTCAGGCACCAACCACATCTGTTTCTTCCCTCGCTCACTCTGCAACATCAGCGAGCTTTCACTGGTTTCTAGTGTATGTCAGAGAAACCCTAAGGCCAGTGAAAGAAAAACAAAAACAGAAAACCAAGACCCAATGCAGCACAAGAATTATACTCACAGTTCTGAAGGCCACGCTAACTCTGTGAAGTCAGTCGTCGGTATAAAGAAAATCTCCTAGTTTCTCCTTCCTCTTTCCATAGTCATCAGAGAACCTGACAACGAGAAACAACACATGTAGAGAAAACCACCTTCTTTCACTTTTTCCAAGCTCTGCTGAGCTCGGCAGCCCAGCCGGTTCCTCCCCCAGCCCCCACCCTGCACTGGTAAGACCTGGAGTGAGGGATCAAAAGTAGCAGCAAGTCCGTCTCCAAACCTGCCTTCTAGTCAAGGTAGCGTGTGTGAGGCAACCAGAAACGACTAATACATGTCAAACCATCAAACCATAGCGTGTGAAGTTAGCTGGTAAGTGCAGGGTATAGGGACGGGGTATACAGATCCGTTTCACCCCCTCCTACTAAAATCACACTAAGAGACTTTTTTAAATGTTTTAAATAGCACAGGGAGAGCTACAAGGAGAAGAAGGCCAAAATACTGGGAGCTCCGAGAGAACCTTCTAACAGGGAAGGCTGAGACCCAAACAGAAAACAGAAGAAGCAGTACAAAAAGGACTAAAGTGCAGGAAAGGCGTCAGCAGGCCCGAGACAGCCGGCCCCTCCTCCGAGGGAGCTCAGGAAGAGGCGCGTCCCTTCACACGGCGGAGCCCAGAGCTCAAGAGCTGGCAGCACCAGCGCGGGCAGAGCAGGGGGCAAAGGCGGTGCACCACAGACACACCGGACCTGGGGAAGGCGCTGGAGCTGCACCCTGGATGCCAGGCACCACGTGACCCTCCCTCCAACAGAAAACGGGGGCTCATTCCCTGGAAAAGGCAGAGCGTCTGTGGACCGAAGTCACCCTGCCCAGCCGCACTATCAGAAGTAGATTTAATCACTGCACAGGCACACAGCTGACGGTGACTCCTCCAGCTCCCTGCACGCGCACACGCTCGACGGGGACATCTCTGGCTCCCCTACCACAGACCACACATGCACACTCACACTTGGCTCCGAGATGCCCAGAACTCCACAGGAAAGGCACTGGAGATTTCCGGGAAATCTGATCAACCCAAGAAGACAGATCTAAAGTTACTAACACTAGGGAGCCCCAACAAATGGCCACCCACAATATCCTGAAGTCAAAGGGCCCCGCCTTTGTCCTGTGTCAAACAGGAGTGGGAAGGAAACACCCGGAATGAAACAGACACCGCACAAACTATCAATAATCTATGGATAAGAAGACATTGCAATCAATAAACAAAACTAGGACGCTTTTTTAAAAGAACAGAAGGAGAGCCCTTGAAAATCTAAGGGAACTTTCTGAAAACAGAAATAATAAACTAAAGAAAAAGGTTAAGTCAAATTGAAATCATCTCCCTGAAAACAATAAAAGAGAGAGAAAGAGAGAGAGAGAGAGGAGGAGAAGCAAAGGAAGGAAGGAAATAAAGAACGAGAAAAAAGTATTAAGAAAATTACTACCTTTGTCCAGAAAAGCCAAGTTCTGGATAATAAGACTTCCAGAAAAGCCAAATAAGAAAACAAAAGGGAGAAAACCTCCACACGATAACGTCAAAAAGTCTTCCCAGAACAGAGTTCCAGTTGCCAGAATGAGGGGACCGCTGAGTATGCAGAACAGCAGACGAAAACGGAGCCGCACAAAGCATTACCATCGTGACATTTCAAAACACTTGGACAAATTTTAAGCCTCCTACGGCTTCTAAAGATGGGAGGGGAAAGTTACAAAGAATAAATCAGAACAGCTTCTGAATTCAAAAACAGTAACACGGAAACAAGAAGGCAACAGGCCCTCTGAATTTGCGAACAGAAAGCAAGGCCAGCGCAGAACTCCGCACCCAGCAGACTCCCCAAGTTTCAGTCGTGAAAGGTCCCAGACGTTCATCTCCGGAGCATCCCGGGTCAGAAGCCACTGAAGAAACCCCTCCGCCAAACGTGAGCTTCAACAGAAAGCGAGGAGGGCATAAGCTTCCGTGAAGAGGGGACAGGGAGGCCCCAGGAGGACGATAAGGGGAGATTCCAGATGGTGGCTGCGCCTCGGGACCCACATCTCAAGTCCAGGGTGCTAGAGAGGGAGTACGGAAGGCGGTCTGCACCTTGCCCAAAGACACTGTACCATCTTTTTACACTTAATTTTTTTTTAATGTTCACTTATTTTGAAGACGGAGACAGAGTGTGAGAAGGGGAGGGTCAGAGAGAGAGAGAGAGACACAGAATCCGAAGCAGGCTCCAGGCTGTCAGCACAGAGCCTGACGTGGGGCTCGAACCCACAAACTGCGAGATAATTACCCGAGCTGAAGCCGGACACTTGACCAACTGAGCCCCCCAGGTGCCCCAACGGTACCAACTTTTTAAAGTGATTAACCCCTGGATGACATTCGCCGCCCAAATGAGGAAGGCAATGAAGGACAAAACCAGAGTTGCCACAAACATAAAATCAGCCCCTGGAGAAAAGCCTGAGGCTGAGAACAAAGGAACGTCCGGGGACAACACAGTAAAAGGCCTCAGGAGCAACCAGCTCAGAAAAGAACAGAGATCTCCAGGATCTCCAGGAAATCACCTCCCAGAAACAACATGTGAAGAACAGCTGAGTCTATAGGACCAACCATGTGGGGAAATGCTGAAGAGGCTACTGGAAAGTGTGGGGAAAGTAAGCAGCGGGGTATCAAAGCGTTAAGAACGTGGGCCCTGAACAGTCAAGAAAAGACACCCAGCATCACACCACTGGGCCGACCCACCGCACCACCCACCAGCACTGACGGATTTCTCCCCCTCCCCAGCCACAAAGACCCCCTGGAGAGGGCCCATGGTTGCCTGGCGGTGCCTCTCAGAGTCCAGCCCGGTGCCGGCCGCAAGAGTGCACCCAGCCGCATTTGTTCACGGACTGAGCACCCACCCTGCACACCGGCCAGCCTTCTCGAAAACTGACATTAAGACGGAAGGCCCTTGCTTGCCTTTGAAGAGTTTCAACTTTTTTTTTTTACTCCTGAGAAAACAAATATTTACCCTATATCCTCATTCCTCCCAAGAGATGGGAAGTTCACCCAGGGCTTACAAAGCTGTCCCGGTCCAGCTGTCACTCATGGAACCCAAGGCCTGCGGCTCCTTTCCTGACGTCACGGGCACTGTGTGATATGAAACCACGCCAGCCTGGGCACAGGGCACCTGGTTTCTGGAACGTCAGAACTCTCACTTTTTAAAAAGAGATCACCCGAACACCCCGACGGGACCTGTCGGTCCCGGATTGATTGAGCCCCGGGTGTCTCTCACAAGGTCTCCCACAAAGGCGTTCGCAGTTTACAGAAAGACCTGTGGCCTCTGTCACAGCTCACGCCATCTGCCGGTCCCTCCACCCGACCCTCCTCCCCTGGCCCAAGAGGACACACGTGTGGCAGGAGCAGTGCCCCCGCCCCCAGGGGAGACGCCGCTCCCCTGCACCCCCCAGCACGCCTTCGGGGGACGCAGGCATCTACTGAGTGACCGAGACCACCACGAGACCGCCACGCACTGTGCTGGGACACTGGGACACTCAGCGGCGGTGGACAAAAGACACAGCCCTGCCCGGAAGGCTTCCTGCTGAACCCAGCAGAGCAGAGGGGAAGCCTCACCTGTCAGAGCCCCCGCCCAAACAGCAGGATTCTGGGGGCACTCTGGCCTCTTCCCGCCCTGCACCTCGGGGCCCGCATCTCAGTGAGCAGTCTAAGCATTGCTCAATAAAGCCAGGGTGAAGGTCAAGGAAGCCCCCGTGGCTGCAGCAGGTAAGTCACATTTGTTCTTTTATACTAAAGCCCTTTTTTGTTGCCTTTTTTTTTTTTTTTTTTTTTGGCCTCCTTTCTGTTAGGACTATAATCCTGAAAATTCCTTCACGGAAATCTCTTGAGTCTGCTCCACCGGCTCTCTCCGCCCTGCCAAGTGCACAGGCCACGCAGCCCCGCTCCTGCCCACGCCGGGCCCTGCTCACCCCCACACAGCAACAGCATATGCGGGACCAGACCCCCAACCGTGCCTACAGAATCAGTCAACACGTGCGTGACGCAGGACGAATGAGCGGCTGTGTGCGGGCTCGGGTGCCTCTCGACGACCCTCCGCCTCCGGCTGTACTTTAGGAGAATTGAAGCGAACAGCAGCCGGCAGGGCATCTGCAGGTGCGCCGCGGGCGGGGCTTCGCAGGCCGCAGCCTGGTGTCTAGTGAGAGTGTGACTCTATGCTTTGGAACTATGGACCCACAGAACCGGTAAGATAGAAGCATAACAATCTGAAATTGTTCAAATAGTGCAGAAAATTAGATATTTCCCAAACTGCATAATTAAAATGCCTAAATTCTTCTGTCCCAGACACAAAAATTAAACTTGGCTCATTATACAGTGCAACATCGTCAGCTCCTCGACAATATTGGTGAGATGGACAAATACCTTTTTGGCCTGAGTGGGTACATTTTACGATACGTCTACAGAGGTGCTGGGGGTGCCCGGGCTCCCGGAGGTGCTCGGGCTGGACTGAACCATCCTCCCTTCCAACTTGCAGACCAAGATTTCCCGCCGGCCACAGCCGAGCGCGCCCTGACTCTGCGCTCCCTCAGCCCACGGCCTGCTCCCATCACCACCTGCTCACGGCGTTTTCAGCTCCGCTCGGCCCAGCCAGGGCAGTCCCTGACGCCGGCCTCCCAGAGCCGACAACAGGCCTGAGGGGCGGGTGGGGTCACGGCTCTCTCCCAAATGCTTTACAAGCACCAGCTCCTTTTTTTTTTTTTTTAATGTTTATTTTTGAGAGAGGGTGAGAGAGAGAGAGAGGGAGACACAGAATCCGCGGAGGCTCCAGGCAGTCAGCAAAGCCCGATGTGGGGCTCGAACCCACGAACCATGAGCCAAGGTCGGATGTTCAACTGACTGAGCGTCCAGGCACCCCATAAGCAGCAGCTCCTTAATCCTCATGGCCCTAACTGGTTACTACCTTTTTCCATTTTCCATATGAGAAAACAAAGTCCAAAAAAAGATAAGAAATTTTCCAAGGTCCCACAGCAAACAGGAGAGATCAGAGGTTCAAACTCCAGCTTATTAGCAATCTTAGGGCCACGATACCGGAGACGCGGGGCGGGGGTGGAGGGGTTAGTTGGTTAAGCATCCAACTCTTGACTTCGGCTAAGGTTATGATCTCACGGTCACGGGACAGAACCCGGAGTCAGATTCTCTCTCTTAAGAGTCTCTCTCTCTCTCTCTCGCTCTCTCTCTCAAAAAACAAAACAAAACAACAAAACAAAAGAATCATGACACTGCTCGGGCTTCCCAAGTTAACCAGATGCCATCACTGTCAGCACGATGGATATGATCTGGGCTTCCAAAGCAAACATGACAGAAAAATTCTAAAGTAAAGTTGAGTAACATTCAACATGACAGACTGACAAATTATAAGCTATCTGGCCGAAATCAAGCATGTAGGCTAAGCCTGTGGCAAAGACATGGTCTGTGTGATGTTAGCTGCCAAATAAAGGCCAAGTCCACTATTTCTTACTGCGTAACCCCCCAGCAATCTGAACCTTCCGGGGCGGTCTCTGCGGCGCGGACCGGACAGCCGCCTCACACGGGCCCTTCCTCAGCTCTGCCCGCCAGCGGCTCCTGCGCTCCGACAAGCCACAACCTGTGTTCGGAAAGGAGGCCGGTCAGAAGTAACTTTCTGAAATGCCAAAAACATATAAGAATGTGAACATGATTATGAAAATTATCGGGCAGACAAGAACTTCTTTATGCTTCAAAATAATTTTCTAGCCAAACGCATTCTACTCCTAGACTGTGGAGCAGCTCAAGGTCACAGGCCCCCACGTCCCCTTCATCTCTGCACCAGCGCGGGGTACGGGGTCTGCCGTCCAGGCGGTCGTCAGCTACTGACAACACGAATCCGTTAAGGGAAAGAAGAGGTAGTTACTACTCCCTGAAAAACCAATATTAGTAACAGCAACAATAATAAATTGCCTGTTATACGTGCAAAGCAACTACTGGATATAAATTGCTCCTGCTTCTTAGACACACTGGTCAAACTAACAAAGGACTGGCTAAGATTAGCTTTTAAAAATAATCTTTTTTAATGTTTATTTATTTTTGAGAAGCAGAGAGAGACAGAACACAAGCAAGGGAGGGGCAGAGAAAGTGGGAGACACAGGATCTGAAGCAGCTCCAGGCTCTGAGCCGTCAGCACAAAGCCTGATGCGGGGCTCAAACCCACAAACCGTGAGATCATAACCTGAGCCAAAGTTGGAGGCTCAACCGACAAAGCCACCCAGGTGCCCAAGATTAGCTTGTACATTTCCCAGAGCAGAAAGAACTCCATTGTCAGGACCTGGATTTGCTGAACCTCAGGCTGATTCTTCCCTAAACAGCGGTTAGCGCCGGGACTGTGCTGAGAGCCGTGTTACAGCACATTTATAAAGAGTTACGATAATCTCTATTTAACAGATTGAGAGCTTACGTATCCAGGTGAACACAGCGCACAAGGACCAAATCCGAAATTCAAAGCAGGCCTGTCCAACACCCAATCTTAACTACCCTTCTATTCTATACTGCATGTAATATCCCCAGAAAATTCTGCTGTACAAAAGCTTTAAAATGTTAAAGAATCACTATTCTACTCAAATTAGTTAATAGGTACAGTTAACATATTCAAAACAGGGCACCCTCCATACTCACAAGAACTAGCGGCCGTGGATCATTCTGTCTGCCTGAGGGAGACACCAGAAGGCCCCAGGAGCCACTATGAACCAAACTCAGGAAGTACAGAGAAGTAAACCCCCGGAGGGCCTGGGGGCAGTGACTAGTCAGGAGAGACCGTCATCTGGGCGTCTGACGGGGTCCAGCTAGGACTGGAGATCGTTACCTGTGTGATGGGAAAGGTCTGCAAAGTGGAGGGTCCCAGATTTAGGGAAGGAAGCGGGAGGCAGCCCTGAAACCCTGGGCAAAATAAATGCAGAAAACAGCTGAGGACTCTGAAAAGTAAGACAGCTACAGAGCAGGAAGGAAGGTCAGGCTGGAATTCACACCAGCAGCAAATCCGCAGATTTAAGGATAACCAAGAGCCTCCTAAGTGTGGGGGACGTGCCCCAAACTTACTCCGCATAGGAAGAGCCAGGAAGGCAATTCCCATGAAAAAAGAAAATCAAGATAAGCCAGTACCAAGATGAAACAATGTCAGAATGGCCCATAAGGACTTTAAAACAACGACTATACAAACAATTCTACAAACA
The DNA here is from genome assembly GCF_006229205.1 of Suricata suricatta. NCBI lineage: Eukaryota > Metazoa > Chordata > Mammalia > Carnivora > Herpestidae > Suricata > Suricata suricatta. Next base: position 75,917,407 of record NC_043714.1, read on the forward strand.
AGTATACACACAACACACTTGATGTCACAAATTCTTCTTTTCCTTTTCTCTCTGGAACCCACCGGCTTTGGCCCCCACCACTGCACGGAAACCCCTGCACTGAGTCCACCAATAACTCTGCACTGCTCCACCAATCACTGCCGCTCAGGACCCTTCGTCAGCAACCGGCAAGAGCTGATCTGCTCGCCGTCCTGTGATTCTCCTCTTACCTCACAGATGCTGCCCTCACCTGCAAACCAGGTGACCCCAGACTGCCCCAAGGCTCTGTCCTTTCTCCTCTTAGCCACACTTACCTCCCCAGCAAGCTCACTTCAAATGCCTTTTCTTCGCTAACAGCCTTAAAACGTGTACCTCTAGCCCAGAGCAGCGGCCCCGCTGTTGTGCTAGACTCTTGTCAACTCTGTGTCACGGCCGCCACCCAGGAGAAGGCAGAGCTACATTTCCCAAGACCCTTCCTGAGGCAACTCAGAGTGGATTCACTAGTAAGAGGCAAGGTTGGCAAAATGAAAAAAAAATTACTCTTGAACTCTGCCAGCCCACCCACTAGCAGTGATGAAGTCTAATTCCCTGTGTTAAGAAACATCTAGTGAGGTGCCGGAATGGCTCAGTTGGCTGAGCAGCCAACTCTTGATTTCAGCTCCAGTCATGATCTCAGTTGTGAGATCAAGCCCCACGTTGGGCTCCACATGTACAGTGCCAGTGCAGAGCCTGCTTCAGATTCTCTCTCTCCCTCTCTCTCTCTCTCTGCCCCCTCCCCACTTATGCTCTCTCTAAAAATAAATGAATGTTAGGAAGGAAGGAAGGAAGGAAGGAAGGAAGGAAGGAAGGAAGGAAGGAAGGTCGGTCGGTCTAGAGTGCCTTCTGTTTTTGTGACCAAACCCTGGCAGGTACAGCCTATGCTGGGACCAGCTTCCAGGTCCCCTGGAGAAGCGGGCAGCACCAAAGAGAACTGAAGAGAACATCCAACATCCCAAAGTGCAGGCGCTGACCTGCCCCCTCCACAATCCTTCTTACGCATGGTCTCTGTTCACAACGCCCTCCTTCCAACTGTGGAGGCGAGAAACAAGGATGTCACCCCAATTCTCCTCTTCCTGCCCTTCCGCATCTGTGTTGGTCAGCAAATAGTGCCGGTCCCCCCATGCAACAGGCCCGGATTCCGTCCCCCTGCCATCAGGCTCAGCAACACGGCGCAGACGTGGGCCACCAACGTCACGCAGCCCAGTGACTGCCGCGCTACAGGACAGGCTCCCCCCAGCCCCCAGTGTACACTCTCAACACGGCAGACTGATTCCAAATCTAAATCAGATGGCGCCACTTCACTCAAAACTCTAAACGGTCTCTCTGTTTACATGGACGACAAGGAGTTCATTAAATCATGTTTGACTGAACAGCAGAGGAAATGTGTTGAGAGAAAGTAAACTTGTTCAAAACTACTCGCCTTTGTGCAAGAGCAGCTGCTCAGAGGCGAGGACGTCAGAACAGCGCGGACAGTTAAGGGACGGGCATATGATGGCGCGGGTTCCCTTGGCTGCTGCTGAGTCAGCAAGTGTCACCCACATTGCCCGGCTGTTTATTCAAGGAGTCAACGCAACTGAGAATGGTGTGTGTGGAACTGCCGTTGAGAATATTTTCAGAGAGACTGAGAAAACAGTAATTTCATACAACCTGAAGTGGAATCTGCTAAGATGTGTTATAACTGATGATGCTAAAAATATAGGCAAAACAGGAAAAGGTTTACTTAGGAAATTTACAAAGATTATGAAAATATAAGCCACTCGAAGCACTCAAACAGGCTTACTTCACCACCGTCATTCAGGGTATCATTCACCCGCAGGTGTATTTTAATCTGCCATGTGTCACCGAACCGGTAGCACCAACAGCAAACTTCATGACAGGATCCTGACTTGTCCCACCACACAGCAGCCTGATGGTGTGGGGGAGGGCTTTATCTCAGAGCCAAGACTGCAATCTTTCTGAACAAAAAGACCCTCCTTCACTTATCACCACCGCTTTCAAAATTAGCTTCTGCTCACACTCATTAATATTCCTTAATGAACTCAACCTAACTTTACAAGGCACAACAGGGCTTATACGAGGAACTTCCGCAGTGAAGTCATTTTGAACACCACAAACCTCTCCATCACAAGTAACGTCCGGTGGAGTCACACACTTCCCATGCATCCAAAGTTAAAATGAAGCAGGCACCTGGCTAGCTCAGTCTGAAGAACCCATGACCCTTGATCTCGTCGGGGTTGTAAGTTCGAGTCTCACATTGGGTATAGAGATTACTTAAAGATAAAATCTTAAAAAAAAAAGTTAAAAAGAGGTGGAATTTTCATCCCCACACAAATCTGCAGCAGATTTTGAGTTCGAACTACAGTTGCAGTAGCATTTTTCAAGCCTTGATGCAACTGAAAATTTGCATATTTCCAAACCCTCTTCACGATGGAACTGAGGGACGTCACCTAACCGTGAATTAAAAGAGATCCGTCTGCAATGTAAGGACGTGTTAAAAGGCAAGTATCACAAAGAATCTAATGGGATTCCCTAAGTGTCTGCCAAACAATGAATATGCTAAATTAAAATGACATGTACTTCCAAACTGTATCTGAGAGCACCTATGAGAAATGAAGACATTTTTAAAGATGAAGTATGTAACACTTCCTTGCAGATCAGTCTTAAGACATGAACATTTGTAACTGACTCTGATGATAGGGAACGTGAAGTTCAAACTCCAGTTAAGAAAAGTGTCATCCAAACCTCCCCCTAAAAAAGAATTCCATGCTTCTTAGTAGGCTTGTATGATAAAACACACACATACTCAACTATTATCTGGAATTCTGTCAGTAGAAATCTGTGTTCTCGTGTTACATAAGTCCTTACATAATATCCTTCATTTCGCCTGTTAGTCTGCAAAACCTAAAACACCTACCATCTGCCCCTTTACAGGGAAGCCTGCCAGCCCCCCCGGCTAGCCCCCCAGCCGGTCTGCACACAGGTGCAGCTAAAGCAGGTTTCCCACCTCTTCGGCTTCCTAGCTGCTTTCTTTCTTTTCAACTTAGGTCTGCCATTTTACTTCTGTTCCTGATAAAATTTACCTCACTGATTTGAGCACTTTGTTACAACCTGTCGAAATATTTTAAAATTCTGATTCTAAAAATGAACAGTGTCCCAGCAGCACCTCCTGATCTTTATTCTAATTCCTAATGAAAACATCACGACAGGTGTCAAGTGTGACGTGCTTCTGGAGACATCTTCACTTGTGTACAGAAAATCTGGTATTTTCGCTGGGTGGTAAATTATACACATGTGCTTGCAACCTATCTTCCACCTAAAAGCAATGATTTCTTGAACTCTCTAGTAATGACAGAAATGAATAATAATTTACTTTCTTAGGCTTCCAGCAGTAAAGGGTTCACCTTGCCCTAAGAAAGATTTGGCCATTGCCCCGTTCCTGGGAAGTCACCTCCATGCCCTTGGAACCTGCGGCCTGAGAGGGCTGTCTCTGTTTAGCGGGGGCCCCTGGGTCACAGCCAAGGTTGGTCTAGGCGCACAGTGTGATTGCTGGTGGAGGCGTGGGCCACACACCACCAGCCTGCTCTCTGGCGGGACTGGACACTGAACTCAACCACGCAGGCAGTGCCTGTGGGTCACCGCCAACAAACATCCCGGACACCAAGCTCAGGAGGGCCGCCCTGGCTGGCAGCACCGGTGCCGGGAGAAATCGGCACGGGCTCCCTGGCAGAAGGACAGCCAGAAGCTCACGTGTGCTCGTTCCTGGACATGGCCCTCTGAGCCTTTGCTGAGTCTGCACCCCTGCACCGCAACAAACCTTGACCCTGAGTATAATGGCTTCCTGAGTTCCGCAGGTCTTCTCGTGAACCATGGGGCCTGCGGGTGGCCTCGGGGCCTCCCGCTCTCCGGAGCCTGACGAGGATTTACAGTGTATTCTCACCGACACTACCCTTCTCAGCATGCAGGGGCCAGTTTAAAAAGCAGGTGACCGGCTTGTGCATCAGGAGTGAGAACTCAACATGTCTGGCGGACAACACCGGGCGTCTGCATTCCTGTCCCCTCGGTGATTCTTAAGCACACTACGTTCAGGCAGTGACTGTCGTTTTTTTTTTCCTTAATTTATTCACTTATTTAAGTAATCTCTACACCCAACGTGGGACTTGAACTCACGACCCTGAGATCCAAGAGCCACATGCTCTACCCACTGAGCCAGCCAAGCGCCCCAAGACTTCTTGCTAACGAATCCCTGTCAGGGTAGGTGCTCACGAGTGCCTCGCAAAAACGCTTCAAGTTTGACACATCAGTGAGAAGTGGCATTATTAGTCCTAAAAACCTAAAATACACAAATGCGTAAGACTTGTTTTGTCATTTCTCAAACACCCAAGCTAATGTGGACGCAAACCACACACTACTTGGCTACAGTCTGGGCGACAGATTTGATGATATCCACTTGTTACCCATTTGTTGATTACATCCTTTTTTTTTTTTTTTAATCTCCTGACAATTAACAGGAAACTTCAGTTCTGTAAGCTGTCTTCACACCCTCCTCACCTCCTAAAAGATCACCAGTGAACTGAAAGTCAAGAGAGCTAATAGTCTCTTGAGAGCCCCCCTCCGTCACATCAAAGAGCCATTTATGCTCTCTGGGTTATTTCTTCAACTCTAAAGTGACAGCTCTGGACCAGGTGAGCCCTAAATTTAGATCAACTTCTAAAATCCTAGACTATATAAAACAGTAAGAATAAAGGAGACAAACACCCATGCAAAAGTTTAAAATTTCTAATGAAATGGCTGAAAGGACAGATGAAAATCAAACATCAACTCTTTTCCAACCAAACATTCAATGGTGACCCATCAAAAATTCCTGCTTCTGTAGAAACCTGCATCTAAACCCAGTTACTCCTGGCACCTGTTCCATCAAGTCAACACCTTACGATACAACCCAGGTTTTTTCCAAAGCAGAAAGCAAGCCTTTTGTTGGCCATGACCCAGCCACGGAGATTCCAAACGCTCTGCTACACTGCAATCATGATCATACCCAGCATGAAGTCTTCAGGTGATAGTTAAAGAGCCTAAGGCTTTTCACTTTCAACTTCTACACCATCACCAAACTCTAGCATTTCTTCAATCTCTGCCATTCATGACACCTGGCCCTTAAAGGAGGCCACAATTTTCCTTAATAGAAAAAGGGAAACTTTCTCAGACATAAAACCCATTTCCAAACCCTCCACTCGAAGATTCATCTCCGACAGTACAGCCACATATCACCCAATACAGCGAATCTCTGCCGGATTACTATAATCTGAAGTCTGTTATTCTAAACTATATATAATAATACTGATATCAGACATGAGCCAATCCAGTTGAGACCCCAGAACACCAGATTAACCTGCCTGGTGCTACTGCAAACATTAACCACCACTTCCCAGCGCCTCCTGCGCTCGCGGACGTGAAGAGCAAACTGTAACAACGTGCGTTAGGTACTATCTTACAACTATTAGGTACTAACACACTTCTGAGTGGGTGGAAAACTACACTGACGGCCACTAACAGTGACGCTGCTCCCGCTCACACAGCCATGTGACTACTGAGATATGCCTAAGACTTTATCAACTTCAGCCTCATCTACGCCCGGCAGCGTGTTGAAACACCCACGCCAATCAAAGCAGCAAACGTCTGGTTGGCCTTCCGTGGACGGACACAGCAACTTGTTTTTTCCGTTGGAGGGGGAGGGGAGGCCAGGGGAATCGTCTTAACTGCGGTGGGAACGGTTCGGCTCAGGAGACGGGTGCCCGTGCCTGTGTTTTCTACAGGGTCTGGGATGTGTGACATTCAAAGTGAGAGGCCTGGGATCTGAACCTTCCTGACAGCCTCAGCCCCGCGCAGCAGGTGTCGGAGGCCTACAATCTAACCACAAGGAGGGCCCCGCCTTGGGGCCCAGCAAACCCTCCCAGGGAAAACGCCACACTTCTGACTTCCGCTCCGGGGGCTCAGGGACCGAGGGGACAGCGCTCCCTCCTCAAGCAACAGTCCCACCAAGCGGCACTTAAAAGCAAGGAAGGTCTCTGAAGACTTTTTACTGAGGGAGAAATATGGAGGCCGTCCTGGAACTGCCCCGGACTCGCCCCCCCCCCCGCCCCCCCCCCCCCCCCCCCCCCCCCCCCCCCCCGCCCTACCTCATTTCCCTGGTCAGAGCCTTAGAGACGGACTCAGACACAGGCTTCAAATCATCCGTCTCTCCAGTACCTCAGTCGTGCCCTTAATTAAGGCCTTCCTCACTTGTGTGTACAACATAATTGTATAATTAAAAGAACACAGGCTGTTAAGTCAGACCATCTGAACTTTGCCCATCACTTTACTAGCTGGGCGACACCAGGCAGCCATTTCCTTAGTGACAAGGGTCTGGTCCCTCTCCCTTCTGAAGTGCACCCTGGCGACACCTCCCTGCGGCAGAACCCGGCCCCCATCGGAGTCCAGCGCACACCGCTCTGAGCAGGCTGACGGTGTAGGCCTCACTCCTTCTCTTCCCAGCCCAGCCCGCGCTCCGAACCGCTGTGAGCGTCCAGTTCCCCAAGCCCCAGCCTCACAGCCCTGCGCCCCAACGCGGGCGTGTCCGGAGGCCCGGCCTGCCCCCCATCGCCCACTGTAGGCCTGCAGACCCCTGCAGACAGCCAGACCGGCACAGGCGGTATCTCTGGCCCACTGCCAGGTTCTGTACGGTTCCTGGACAAAGAAAGGTTTCCCCCTTCTCAAAGGGTTATTCAACAAAAAAAGATCTGCGACAGACCCAACACAGTTCGCAAAGCCGGAAACGTTTACCGCCTGGCCTTTGAGAGAGACAGCTGGCCGACCTCTGAGCCTGAGCCTGACTGGGGACGCAGCCTCCGGGTCCTCAGAGCGCTCAGCCATGGCACTCCCATCGCGGGCGTCCGCGGCACGCTGCCCCCGTCGGTGCCCCCGTGGGCACTACACCACGTACGAGACAGGCATTTAATGCTGCTGACTCTTGAACCACTGGGTCCACTTATGCACAGATTGTTTTCAATAAATACTGCACAGGAAATGTATTTTCTTTTAATTTTCTTCACATGCTCTCTTTTCTAGCTCCCTTTATTAGGAGAATACGGTATATCATACACACACAAAATATGCATTAAACATGAAAATTTAAAAAAAAAGGGCCCCTGGGTGGCTCAGTCGGTTAAGCACCGACTTCAGCTCCCTGTTGGGCTCTGTGCTGAAGGCTCGTTCAGAGTCTGAGCTGCTGCAGATTCTGTGTTTCCCTCTCTCTCTGCCCCTCCCCTGCTCACACTCTGTCTCTCTGTCTCCCTCTCTCAAAAATAAACAAACACTAAAAAAATTTAACAAAATATGCGTTAACTGCAGTTTCCAACTATGGGGGGTCAGTGCCCTGAACCCCCGCACTGTTCAAGGGTCAGCGGGGCCAGCACCTCGCATCTGTGCACCATTTTACAGAACAACTGCACACGGAGACTCAAAGGCTGAGATCACAGATATGAGACTTAAGAGATAAGGACAGTGTCTGAAGTCACATGACTGAAGGCAGAGCACCAGTGCTTGAACCTAGACCTTCTGTTTCCTAAAGCAGATGCTCTTCCACCGAGCCCCTGTCCAGCTGTCCTAGCTACAGACAGACTCAGGAAGCAGCAGGGACACCCGCAGCAGCGGCTCTCCAGTGCAGACCCACGGCGTCCCACTGCAAATCTCTGAGGAGGCTCCCGAGACCCGGCCGGCATCGTCCAGGATGAAACGTCCCATCCCCGCAGTGTCCAGAGGGGTGGCCGCTAGCCACCTGGGTGTGCTGAGCACTTGAACTGGGGCTAGTGTGACTGTGAAACAGGACTTCCATTCTTCCTTAATTTTAATTTAAACAGACACACGTGGCCAGCAACCGCAGCAGATCCAAGGCTAGACTCTACAGCGGAGTAAAATGAAAAAATTTTCCTTGGCTCCTCAACCACATGCCAGGTTATGAGGCCCAACCCTCCCTCTGAGAAAGACTGCAAAAGATGGATAGAATACTTTAAAAATCTTAAAAGCAGCCAGAAACTGACAACAAGGAAATACCAGGCCAAAATTAAACTGAAGTCAGGAACCCAAAAAATAAACAAGCACAGAGGCCACCTTTGCCCTGAAGTCACCTGCCAATTGTGAACATTTTCAATGTTCATTTTCATAACAGTGCAGACAAAGAGGGACTAGGAATCAGAAGCTAGGTCCCCTAGCATGTCTACCCCAAAACCCCACCTCTGTGAGCAGGACCCTAAAGGCTACACAGCTGCAGAGAAGAGAAACCAGCAGTGAGCCACCTCTCCAGTAAGTCTCCAGCATCAAGTGCTCCAAAAAACCCTCAAGTCTAAACTTGTTTTAAGGTGATCCTAAACAGGCTGAAGCAAGAAAGAAAACAATCTGCTCTCTATAGAGGAGCTACGTCTTCATTCTATGCTCAAAAGGGTCCTATAAATATTGAGAATTAAATGAAGAATCCTACAAATAAGATCCCACAGCATAAATAAGAAGTATCTCAAAACGAATCACAGACCTAATGTAAAACCTGAAACTTTTCTAGAGGGGAGCAGGGGCAGGGGCGGGGGGGAGGGGAACCCAGGAGAAAACCTTCGTGACCCAGGATTAGGCAATGATTTCATAACTATGACACCAGAAAAGCAGAGTCCATAAAACAAGAAGTTGATACACAAGACATCATCAAAATTCGTAACTTCTGCTCTTCGAGCCCCTGTTAGGAGGACGTAAAAACAAGGCGCAGCGTCAAGAGACGGGCCCGGCGTGCGCCTAGTAAAGATCTAGGTCCAGAATATAGAAGGAACCACAACAAGAAAAAAAATTAATAGGCAAAAGATATGAACACCAAAGAAGATATGAAAAGATACTCAACATCATTAAGCATTTGGGAAACAAAGTCAAAGCACAACAAAAGACCACGACACACCCACTAGAATGGCCGAAAGCTACAGGACTGGCCATAGCCACGATCCGAGGCGACCGGAACTCTCCCACGAGGCTGGGAGGAGTGTAAAATGGCCCAGCCATCTAGAGCAGAGTTTGACACCTTCTTAAAAAGTCAAATATACACCTACCATATGATGCAGCCATTACAGTCCTAGACCCAACCATTCCAGGAGAAATGAAAGCCTACGTCCACAGGAAGACTTGAACAAAATTGTTCACAGGCTCTATTTGTAATAACTCAAAAACTAGAAACAACTCTGCACACGGTGATCAGACTCAATACCATCCTAAGCAACATCAGGGCGAAATTTTTTGGCAGTTAGAAAGTGACTCTAAACCAGATACAGATCTGCAAAGGGCCAAGGTTAGCCTAAAGAGGGACCAGGTGGGAAAAGTGCCACAGTAAGACTTGTCACCCTGCAGTGATTCAGGCAGTGCAAGTGGGACTGAAGAGTCCAAAAACAGAGGCACCTGGACATGGACGTTTCATTTACAACAGAGAGGGTCTTGAAGAGTGTTGGGGAAGAGAGGATCTTTTTTTTTAAATGTTTATTTACTTATTTTGAGAGAAAGAGAGAGGGGCAGAAAGAGAGGGAGGGAGACAAACCCAGGCAGGTTCCATCTGTCAGCATGGAGCCCAGCATGGGGCTCAAACCCACAAACCACAAGATCATAGTGGGAGATGAATCAAGAGTTGGACGCATAACCGACTGAGTCACCCAAGTACCCAAGAAGATTATCTTTTTAGTAAATGGAGTTAGGACAACTGATGATGCTGGATTCCTTCAGACTATACACCAAAACCGTTCAACAAGAATTACAAAGTTAAAGGTTAAAAGTGAAAGTACAAAGCATTTAGAAAGTAAATGAGACTTAGTTCCTGACCTCAGGGTAGGGAAACAAAGAAAAAGCATCAACTACAAAGGAAAAGACTGATAAACTGCACCAATTAAACTTAAGAACCTCTATTCATCAAAAACAAAACAAAACAAAACCACCACTGAACTAGCGAAACTGGAAACTGCATATGACTAAGTGAGAAGAGACAGTAGCAAAATACACACCCAACAAAAAAACTATTGTGAATATATAAAGTGTACAAATTGATTTAAAAACAACCTAACAGGGGCGCCTGGGTGGCTCAGTCGGTTGAGCATCCGGCTTCAGCTCAGGTCATGATTTCACAGTTAGTGGGTTCGAGCCCCACGTCACGCTCTGTGCTGACAGGGCAGAGCCTGGAGCCTGCTTCGAATTCTGTGTCTCCCTCTCTCTCTGACCCTCCCCTGCTTATGCTTGCCCCTGCGCGCTCTCTCTTTCTCTCACTCTCAAAAATAAAAAAATAAAAACATTAAAAACAATAACCTAATAGAAAAAATGGGCACTTCGCAAAACAGTGAATCCGAACAGCCAGTAAACATATAAAAAGATATGCGACCTCACAGTAACCAGGAAAAGGCTATTTAAAACCACAAGGCAGCAACACACCAGAAACCACCAGCAGGGGCAGGGAGAGGTGTGTGAGGGGGCGCCGGCCACAAGACCAGAGAGTGGGGCTGAAGGAGTAATCAGAGAGAAGACTAGGTCAATGGAGCCCATGTTCAGTGCGGAGCAGCAGGAGAGCCATTTCCCGAGAAGCTGCTGTGGGCCAGGCCCCCAGAAGGACCCTCAATGGGGGTCACAGTCTACAGCTGACTGTGAACTAGAACTTTAACTTCACTTGAACAGTTTAAGGAGAAAGAAACTGTTCCAGGCCGCGTCTTCTCGCCAGCTTATTTCTTTTCTCCGTCACAGAGCTCCGTCCACCAACTCGAAGTCTGACGGGGACCAGAGGAGGGACGTGGAAGCATCCTTTGTACTGCATCTTGGGCTCAGCACACTTAACTTTACCTGTCTATCCCTAATTTGTCACCTCCACCTTTGTTTTTTTTTACATTTTTTTATTTTTATTTTTGAGAGACAGAGAGAGACAACGCAAGCAGGGGAGGGTCACAGAGAGAGGGAGACACAGAATTCAAAGCAGGCTCCAGGCTCTGAGCTGTCGGCACAGAGCCCGACGCAGGACTCAAACCCAGGAACCGTGAGATCATGACCTGAGCCGAAGCCGGATGCTTAACTGACTGAGCCACCCAGGCGCCCCTCTTCTCCACCTTTGTGACAACTTTCAGATACTTAAAGACCACGAGGTGCCCCCAAGCAAGAGGACAGACTCTTCACTCATGAAACATTCCCGAGGGCCAACCTACTACAGCAGTCCGAGCGCACTGTGAAGGGCCCACAGACGCGCACAGGATAACCCGAGTCCCTGTCAAGGCTCTACTTGCCGACGGGTGCGTCTAACCACATAAGACACACAGACAGGAGGCACACCCCCAGTCCCACCTTTGCGTACTGACTTTTATCCAGCCCTTTTCTTAGGACGTAAGGAAAAGACCAAAGGAAAACAAAACGTATTAAGTTCAGGCATGACTAACGCTAGGCACAGAACCAATTCACACAGCCCTGGTTTAGGAGCCGCCCCAGGACCCGGAGAGCATCCTGACGCCGGGAGAGGCGAGCCCATGTCTCAGCACAGACATAAAACCTCCAGGGGAGCGAGCGCCCTGAACGCCCACATGTACACACTCTCCTGCTATTTGCCAAAAGCCACAAGCACAGGGACCATACAAACTGCTATTTTAATGCAAAATTATTCATCTAAAATCGAAACCAAGATTCAAAAGAATTAAATGATCTCAGCATAAAACCTTCAAACTCCCTAAACAAGATTAGTTGTGAGGTCTTCCCAAGACCCTACAAACCCTGAAGGGTCCCAAAGTGCAGGCCACCTCCTCAGCCAGCCTAAGTGGGCAGCGGACACCCACCCCGCTGTTTACACGGGCTTCTGCCCACTGTGACTGCATCTGAGGACACGGCGCACGTGGGGGTTCACAGACATCGGCGGCGGCCCTGGGGCTGACAGGGAGATCAGAGGTGGGGCAGGAGCGTGCGCGCCTCCATTCGGGTCCGGGTGCCGGCGAGGTGACCACATGGGGAGAGCCCCGAGCTCCCCTCCGCAACACAGCGAGGCCCGGGGAGGCCACCGAGGAAGAACCAACCGCTCTTCCTCCCCTAAGACGGACCTTCTTGCCCCAAACGACAGCCAGAAGGTTCTCCCGGAGTGACTGCATCACCCAATTGGCAGGTCACAGGAGCACCGGCGCTGCGGGACCCGTGACACAGCCTCAGGAAGCAGGGCTTTTCAAACGTGGCTTCAGGGCATCAGGTAAAAACCCTTGTGAAGGAGCTGATGAATCCGACTGATGAGTAAAAGATCCATCAGGGCATCTAGAGACCGGTAATCAAGGATCTTCACTAAACTCCGTTCATTTTGTATCATCTTGAGCAATTTTCTGTCTTCAGAACACAGAATGAGTCCCAAGGAACATGTGATCAATTCCTACAAAATCATTTTTCTAGAAAAAAATAAATGTGAAAACTGTAAAGGGGCAGAGAACGGTCTTTTTCCTGGCTCAAGTTTAATAATATCTAGAATCTAAAATAAGGCAGACAAAAGTAGAAACACAGATAATCCAAGTTATTCCCTGGTACCAAGTCCTACTTGGTTCCGAGTGCGGTCTTTCACCGCCACGGCCAGCCAGACAGCGGCCGGCTGACACACTGGTAGTTCTCCGACAACCAGCACACCTGGGTCCTGCCTTCAACGACAGCGTGGGCCCTGGGGTGCCAGGGCGCAGGACACGAAGCCTCTGCCCTGCTGGGGCTCACCTGGGGCGTTCTGTAAGACACACAGGGCTCTGCAAACACGTCAGCTCTTCCTTCAGCCCGTCAGAGACAAACACATGGCGCTTCGGTCACAAACAGACCCAACAAGCACCTACCAGTCACAGCAGAATCAAAAGCACCAGATGGCAGCACTTTTACGATAGAATATGGAGGCAGCAGGGAGATCCTGGGCACAGACCGCCCAAAGATACAACTTTCCAGGTTCTTCTGAGCCTTGGTTTTAGTCCACTGGCCCCAAAAAGAAGTACAGAGTACAACTCTTAAAAAGCAGGATGGAAAATTCTAAATCGGTGAGAATGAGCACATTCACTGCAGAAACATTTATAGAGCACCAATGAGTTAGAGATTATAAATACTAGGATTTACTACAAGGGGATTAAACCTGTATGAGGAACGTGCCGTTTACTCTTCCCTTACGTTACTCCCTGCTTCCCACAAAACTCCTTGTTTATTCATAAACAACACTGACCTCGCCCCCCCCAAAAAAACGTCACCAATGAAAAATCTGTGTAAATGTGGAAGTCACTAAAGTATATCCTTTAATAAGCACTGATCACTGCACCTACATTATGTTTTTATTCAACAAGCTCTACATTAATTTAACATCATTAAACAATGTCGGCATGTTCATGAAGATGTTTGCCTACACTGCGCTGGCCAGATGATAACTTCATGACATGAAAGGATCAGATTCAAAGAGAAAATACAACTATTTCAACGTCCCAGACACGGCACTCCCCCGTGCACACTGCCCACCCTCGTGTCAGAAGCCGGGTCAAGATCTGTAAGGCGGGGGCTCTTGTCACAGGGGCTGCACCGAGGGTCCGGCAGGCCTGGCCAAGCAGGACCCGCCACCTGCGGGCCAAGAGACCACGGCGGGCGACTGACTCCAAGCTTCCAGTGTTTCGTCTGAAGAACGAACACACGGCTCTCGTGAGGAATAAAGGAGCTACAACAGGAAGGTCGGCTCAGGCCCGGGCCACCTGATACATCGGAAAAGGGTAGTGACCCGCACAACGGCACCCTGTACCCACACGGGTGCCCAGAGGGCGACATCTCTTCCCCTGTCAGTGGCTAATATTCAAATGTATGACTTTAGTCATTTTTCTTGCTCTTAAAAACGAGTTAACAGTAAATGGCGATGTAGATCACTCAGATCTAGGCAGGATTGTTTCAATTAAATACAAAATTCGTACGTGAACACCTTCAGGTGAACTTTGTGATGATATTACTGGTTTTCTTCTCGAAGGCTTTCCATGGCTAAGAAGTGGGAACAGTGCCAATCAGGTGAAAATCTTTACTTCATACTTTCATCTAAAAACCATTTCATTAGTGCTTATGCAAATGAGACTATAATCAACAACATGTGCTAAAAATTCCATCTAAACTGAAAGCTGAATTACATATGCTTATCTGAATTTTATTTCCAACATAGAGCCTAGCCAAAAACAAACAAACAAAAAAAACCCCAATACAATTGTTATAGATAGGAACAGAGGGGTTTCTTCTGGCTACTTTATAATCAGAGAGGCACTGATGCAGTTCAGAAAGGTAAGATTTGGCACATTTCCTAGAAATCAATGCCAGAAAGTGGCAGACAGGAATTTCATCTCTCCTGCACTAGGCTGCTTTTGGTAGTCATGACAAGGAAGGAAAAAAAAAAAAATTTGCCAAAATGTTAGTACATAGAAAAGGACATCAAGGGTTCAAATAATCCACTACTGCACATGGTTTACAGAGGGAAGTAAAAAAACAACTTCTTAACGTCGCTGGTTGAGGCGGGGACACGCAGGTAACAGCCACAGGCCCCTGGAGCTGCCCTCATCCCATCCCACCGAGCATCCTTCCAAGGACAGAGAAGCAACTCCACATCTGAGTGCTGACTGCATCCACAGACTTCCCAGGGATTATTACTACTGACTCACATAAGGTCATTTACTTTGCCCAAGTTCTTAAAACTTTCATTTTAAATAATTTATATAGGCATCAGTAAAAATTCTCTAAGACCCCACAGCAATTTTTTGCTATTTAAGGGATTTTAATAAGAGATACAGTCATGAAAATAAGTTCTTAAGCTAGAACTTTAAGGCAAAATAAATTACTGCAGAAACCAAACTTTACTGATACACAAGCAAAAAACTCCTCATTTCACAAATGATAAAAATAATAGAACTTTTAATTATGTTGAAATTTAAAATAAGATTTTAGCCGAAAATCTGTCTAAGCTGAAAATGTTTTCAAGATTTATATATTGAACAACTTTGAGTCTCAGTTTTTGTTGTGCTGCTCTTTAGATAATGAATTATTTTCTCAAAATTAAGACACTTAAAAATACAGGGAAAAAAGGTTTCCATAAAATCTTTAGACATATAAACTAAGATCCTACTTCTCTAACTCAAAATTAACATCCACGAAAGAACAGTAATTTTCAAAACTGCTTTGTACTACTTTATTGAATATATGTGCTGTATATAGAATATATTCTAGATACTTTTTTTTCTGCAGGAACAAATCAGCATTTTTTTAAAAGGGTCTAATTTTAACAATACTATTTTGTTACTTAGACAATTTCTCCAACTTCCTGGCAAGAGAAGTTATCTGACTTGCTGAAGAACCCAAATTGAAGAAGTTCTGTAATTTCCGACAATGGGCATGGAGTGTTAAAGAAACTACTTTAGTGAGACACATTTTAGTGAGCCTCAGGGTGGTTCCTGACTTCGGGCTTCCCTCAGAAAACTCCACTCCTACCCCAACACAGTTCACCTTCAGTGAAGAGGCTGAAGTCCTATCTCCTCTAGGCCTCTTCCCCCTTTTTCTTTGACCCAAACCTTAAATACTAAGTTTTGGATTCAATGTCTTTACTGATAAAAGGACTTGCTTTTTTTTTTTTTTTTTTTTTTTTTTTTACATTTATTTACTGTTGAGAGACTGAGTGTGAGCAGGGGAGGGGCAGAAAGAGGGAGACACGGAATCTGAAGCAGGCTCCAGGCTCTGAGCGGTCAGCACAGAGCCCCACGTGGGGCTCGAACCCATGAGATCGTGACCTGAGCTGAAGTCGGAGGCTTAACCGACTGAGCTGCCAAGGGGCGGCAACCAAAGACTGGCTTTTTGATGCATCACCTCTGGACAATGTGTAGGTCCCTCTCTCAAGTCAGTGCATATCCTGACGTTTTACATTGACTGGAATCCTTTAAAAGACAGCAATGTGTTTTAAACAACCTTTTCCCGGTTTTCAATATTGAGCTGGATTATTCAGCAATCACCTAAAAGAAATTACTTGATCTGCTGCTCCTACAGCATCCAGTACAACAAAGTATTCCAAAGACAGCTGGTGCTCAGCTAATACCCCCTCCAAGGACAGCCACAAACACAAAACATCCTTCTAAAGACGCTCGAACACAAACTTTAAAAGTTCATGTGTTTAAACATTGCAGGGTATTAAAAGTTATCTAGAAAGTATGGTTGCATGAAAATATCACCTCCACAAAGATAAACTGAGCGCTCATTTGTCATGGATGTTTCCATCACCTCATCCATGCTTTTCAGACTTTCAGAGATCAAACAATGGGCCAGCTTCCTCAGCTGTGCCATTTTCAGGACAAGACCATGTTCTTTGCCCGTTTTACAAATAAAATATTAAGAGTGAGGCTCTGGTATTTCATTTCAAATAGCAATGGCCTATTTTTCCAACCACGAAAATGTTTACATTCTACCTAAGAATCCCAACGATGGTCGCCTTGAGCACAGATCTTCCAACTCTTAACACGCCTTGAGCTTGAACATTATTTCAACCAATTCCCATAATTACTACAATATTACTATTATCTTAGTCTCCCTGCCAAACACCCAGCTGCAGGCTAACTATGCAAGAATGAGACACTGTTGAAATGACTCAAGAAAAATTTCTTTTTACCCTTCGTGCGTTAAGCTAAACCCTGCAATTAATAAAACCAAGTACACACACACACACACACACACACACACACACACACACACACACACCACCCCACCCCACACCACCCCCACCCCACCCCCTGCTCCTGAGAAAGAAAAGGAAGCGAGGGAGAAACAGCGAGTCCTTCTTTCACCTAAGCCGGCGGCGGAGCTGGGGACTGGGTTGGGAAGAGGAGGAAACTTGGAGGCACAATGAACCGCGAGGGCCCCGGGGCGGGCTAGCGCCCAGAAACCCACGGGCCACAGTAAGTTGAGCGCCAGCAACGGGGAAAGGAGCCGACGGGGTCCAGGTTCGAGGCCCGCCCTTGCCTGCCCGGGGGCCAGGGAGTCCTCATTCCCGGTCCGGGTGGCGCCCCCAGGGTCCCCGAGGGTTTCCCAATTCCTCCTCGTTCCTCTCTCGCCCCTTTTGTTTTTGAGGCAACCGGCCTGCTCCCGAGGAGGCCGGCTGGCCGCCCCAAGCCCCCACCCCCACCGCCGGCCTCCCTGTGCGCTTCAGCCTCTAGACCTTCCGCCTCCCCGAGGCCCCCGAATCCACCGCCCTCCCCACCTTCCACGAGCCCCCCAGCCTTCTCACGCCCCCCAAACGCCCCCCGTCTACCTGAGCCCCCGGCCCCTCCACGTCCCCGGCCTCCCCGAGCCCGCTGGCCTCCCCCTAGCTGCGTCCTCCACCCGTCGCCTTGCTCCCAGAAGCCGCCCCCTCGCCCTCCCCGGCCCTGGCCTCGCCGAGCCCCCCGGCCGCCCCACATCTCGAGCCTCCCCACAGCGTCGTCGTCCCGGGGCCCCTCCCTCGTCCTCCCCACATCCCGGGCCTCCGAGCGGCGCGCGGGAGGGGCCCGTCTCGGCCGCATCCGCCGCCCGG